>NW_005357453.1:2009241-2023094 GCF_000412655.1 Myotis brandtii
AATATTTGGGAAACCGCAGATTTGGGGAGTTTATGGCAAGCTAGCTAAATGTTTAAATTAAACCTCACAGTGAGGGGAGGGGAGTAATAGCAAGGTGACAAAACTGAAATAAAAATAGAACTAACTTTAGTCACCTTTGGTGACTTTTTCTAAGTCATCCTGTGTTATCTCAATCGCCCTGTATAATACCACATGGCTGGTATGTTAAGTGACATGGCTGAAGGGAACTGTCCTCTAGCCCTGTATGCTTCCCCTGGGCCGATACTTTTCTGATAAAATGGCAGCATCGGTGACTGACCAGTTCCCATATTAACACTGGAGGTTTCAGTGGGGGGAACTTATAAATAGAAACTGGAGAACAAATGGTATATGTGTGGAAAAGGAAGAGGCATGATAGAAAATGTGAACAGAGCTCAGCACCTATAAATAAATACTAGAGAGGGAAGAAACCATGAATAGAACCCAAAAAAAAAGCAAACAGAACTTTTAACTGAATGTCACTTTTCTAGAGAAGGGCAAAAGAAATCATTGACTCTCCCACTTAACAATGACCTTTCAAATTCTGAGACATAGAAGAGTTTAATACAACTTGACACATATGTGAAGGTGATGTGCAAGACACTCCTTGAGGTGCCACTGGGATATATAAAGAAGTTTTCATCATAAATATGCCTTCAAGGACTTTGTGATGTGGTGGGGGCAATCAGGCACACAGACAAACCCAACCTCAAGAGAAGCACACTGATCCTAAAAGATTGGCTGGGAACTAGCTCTCTGACACTCGAAGGAACTCCCCTGGGGGATTAGTAGGAGAAGTGGAGGAAACACTACACTACCTAATGTCTGAAATTTCTGACTAGAAAATTCAGGCTGTAAGAGGAAATAAATAAAAGGGAAATTGACCCAGCTGGCATGGCTCAGGTTGAGCGTAGACCTATGAACCAGGGGGTCACAGTTTGATTCCCGATTCCCAGTCATGGGCTCGACCCCCAGTGTGGGGCATGCAGGAAGCAGCCGATCATGATTCTCTCTCATCATTGATGTTTCTATCTCTTTCTCCCTCTCCCTTCCTCTCTGAGATCAATAAAAATATACTTTTAATAAAAATAAATAATTAAAAGGGAAATTGTACCTTTTGAATTAATTAGAAACGTAAACTGGTAGTTATAATTGCCTAACCTTATTCCTAAACCTTTGCTAACTCAATGAAAATTTTTTTTAGAATAATGTAGATTGATGGATTTTTCTTCTTTCAAAATGGACATGGACAACAGGGGGGTGAGGGCATGAGTGGGGGGAAAGGGGGTAACATGGGGATAAGGACACATATGTAATAACTTAATCAATAGAAAAATTTAAAAAATAAGATTACATAAAAAAAACTATGGTACATCTACACAATGGAATACCATGCAACTATAAAAAATAAAGAACTCTTACCCTTTGCAACAGCATGCATGGACCTGGAGAGCATTATGCTAAGCAAAATAAGCCAGTCAGAGAAAGATAAATATCACATGATCTCACTCATTTGTGAAATCTAATGACCAACATAAACTGATGAACAAAAATAGACCCAGAGACATAGAAACATTGAACAGACTGTCAAAACTCAAAGGGAAGGCAGGGAGGGTGGAGTGGGGGAAGAGATCAACCAATGAACTCATATGCGTATATGCATAACCCAAGGACACAGACAGTGGGTGGTGAAGGCTGGGGAGGAGGGGGGAGAGGCAATGGGGGAAGAAAGGGACATATGTAATACGTTCAACAATAAAGATTTATTTAAAAGGAAGGAAGGAAGGAAGGAAGGAAGGAAGGAAGGAAGGAAGGAAGGGAAGGGAAGGGAAGGGAAGGGAAGGGAAGGGAAGGGAAGGAAGGCAGTTGTCTCAGGAAGAGCTGCCTGGATAAGAGCATACGGGAATTTTCTGAGATGATGAAAATACTTTATATCCTGATCAAAATGGTGGTTACAGAGATGTGCATACTATTGTCAAAACTCATCAAACTGTATGCTTCAGATCAGTGTATTTTTTAAAAGATCAGGGCATCACCTTGCAGCTGGTTGCTGCAGCAACAGCTGGATGAAAAAGTGGCTGGGAGTGTGCGGCCATGAAGGGTGTCTGACACTCCTTTTACCCAACCTTCCCAACAGTCAAAATCTCACACTGTTTACTTCTTGCCAGAATGGTAAGTGGGAGGATAACCCTTACCACTGAAAACATCTTCGTGCCTTTGACTGTGGCAAGGCTAAGCATCTTTTCACAAGTTTATTGGCCAATTGTATTTATTCTGTGAATTCCATATCTGCATAATTAATTTTAATGACTATTTTCTTCTTGTGAGAAACTAAGACATTTGGCACCTACCCTTTCCTCAGAAGTAACTGTTCTTATTTTGTATGTGTTCTTTCTGACTTTTAAGCTGTGTACTGTCTTATACATATGTTCCCATAAAATTACATTGTTTTGTGGCTTTATATCCAAAAAAAAAAAGATCAGGGCATCGTATGATACGGAAATAACACCTCAATTCAAAGAAAAACCAATGCATACCAACTACTAGTAAAGACTGAAGAAGCACATGGACAGCGAAGGATCAGAAAATCACGGCCTATTTAAATCATTCGATCCCAGAAATATTATTTGCACACATTTCTTTTAGTAGCAAGAAGTTCAGGTAAAGGGATATAGAATGAAACATATTTATGGTCAAGATGATACCATTCCACAGTAGAGAAAGAGAAATAGTCATAAGTCCTTTTTAGGGAGTACAACTAGGACTAAGAAGTAGAAGTCTTACCTCAATAGAAGAAAGAGTTTTCTGTAACTGAAACCAAAGTGGAGTTGTCCGCCTCTGAAGTAATACAGTCCCTCCTGCGCAAGGTTCTAAGAGAAAGAAGCGGGCAGTCTCCTGTCAGGTGCAGACAGCACTGAGCATCTCCAGTTCTGAGTGTCCACGCACCTGCGTTCTGACGCTCACTTTGTTCTGCAGGTAGAAAGCTCCATCCTAGACATCATCCAAACTCTCCACTTCGTTTCCAATCTTCTCCCAACTGCCAGGATTCAAGAGCACCGGTGCCCACAAATCCTGCACCCGTGATTACCTGAACCACCACCCACCCAGCTTCCTCCACTCCAAGCCTACTGCATGTTTCCATCTCAGATCCTGCCGAATGGTGGTAAAATACCTTTATACCTGCAGGTCTCAGACACTCCATAACCTTTGCTGAACCAAAACAATATCCTTTATCCATTTATTCAAACACTGCTTACTATTGAGAGCCTCGTGTGTATCCAGCATGTCTGGACACTAGAGAAAAAAGGCAACAATCCCCATTTGATGGCGCTTACTCACATGCTCCTTAGTAGACGTCAAGTGGCTTAGGATAAACACACACACACACACACACCCCAGTATTTAACTCTGATGGACACATAGTGAGTGGCAAATAAATGCCCATTAACGTAACTTCAGGTGAGAACACGATACAGAATGAACGTAAAGAAGCATCAAGGAAACAGAGGGCTTGCCCAAGACTTAGTCAAGATATTTTGCTCCTCGGCCCAGTAAAAATCTCTGTGGAATGTCAGAGGGTTGAAGAAACACACATTTTCACCATGGCTTCTACACCTGAGTGATAAACCAGTGCGCTGTGGCTCAATGGGTACACTTCTGAATTTAAATGAGGCTAATGCTGTTATGGCCCAGAGGGACTCTGTGAGCCTTAGTGGAGCTTAACAAAATTGACTTCAGTAAAATAAAAGGAGTGATGTTACTGAGCTATACCCAATAAATCACAGTCTATTAGCTGGCATTAATTTATAATTTCAGGCACAGGGATACAATTATTCACAATGGATACCTTTAAATTGGATGAAAAGCCCAGGTAGCGAAATCTGAAGGCAACAAATCATTCTGGAATAGAAACACAGAAAACAGTCTCTGAGGCCATGGCTTTGGGGAAGTTGCCGTAAACCTTACGAATGAACCAGGATAACATGTAAGTATGCACCAACACAAGCAGTTAAATTGATTAGAGCCACATTGTGAGTCCTGCTCGAACACTAACTCCTAAACTTCACACACTAAACTCTCAAAGGAAAATCACGTATTTGTTACACATGGGTCAGAGGTGGGGCGTTCCAAAGGGAAGTGCACATAAAATAAACACACATGAGGGTGAGAATCGCCCGCTCTATTAGTAGCTGTCTGTCCACCCATTTCCTCCATGTGTAATAAATCTTTGCTAACCGCTGGTCCCTTTCCTTCGTCTGCACACATTGCTTTGTACAGTTAACTGCTGGCCACATGGACTCACAGAAAACCAGAAGAATGCATTTCCTCAAAGGCATACAATCATCAGGGAGAATGGGCGGGTGTGTCTGTGTGTCTGAGTGCGAGCCAGCCAACTACTCATACGTTTGGGAGAGGGTGAAAAGTTAGAGGAAGAGGAAAAGGATGTGGGAAAGTCTAGCTCTAAAAGTGACCCAGTAAGAGGCTGTATTGACCAACGGCAGCCCTCTGTGAAAAGGGACAATGGCCACATGAGGAAGGGCAAATCATGGCTCAAGAGGTTCTCACAGCAGAAAAAATCTTGGGGATCAATCAGAAAACCCTTATCTACTTAATATTTGGGAAACCGCAGATTTGGGGAGTTTATGGCAAGCTAGCTAAATGTTTAAATTAAACCTCACAGTGAGGGGAGGGGAGTAATAGCAAGGTGACAAAACTGAAATAAAAATAGAACTAACTTTAGTCACCTTTGGTGACTTTTTCTAAGTCATCCTGTGTTATCTCAATCGCCCTGTATGATACCACATTAATCCAAGGACGTGAAAGGGCTGAAGGGAGCTGTCCTCTAGCCCTGTACACTTCCCCTGGGCCGATATTTTTCTGATAAAATGGCAGCATCGGTGACTGACCAGTTCCCATATTAACAATGGAGGTTTCAGTGGGGGGAACTTATAAATAGAAACTGGAGAACAAATGGTATATGTGTGGAAAAGGAAGAGGCATGATAGAAAATGTGAACAGAGCTCAGCACCTATAAATAAATACTAGAGAGGGAAGAAACCATGAATAGAACCCAAAAAAAAAAGCAAACGGAACTTTTAACTGAATGTCACTTTTCTAGAGAAGGGCAAAAGAAATCATTGACTCTCCCACTTAACAATGACCTTTCAAATTCTGAGACATAGAAGAGTTTAATACAACTTGACACATATGTGAAGGTGATGTGCAAGACACTCCTTGAGGTGCCACTGGGATATATAAAGAAGTTTTCATCATAAATATGCCTTCAAGGACTTTGTGATGTGGTGGGGGCAATCAGGCACACAGACAAACCCAACCTCAAGAGAAGCACACTGATCCTAAAAGATTAGCTGGGAACTAGCTCTCTGACACTCGGAGGAACTCCCCTGGGGGATCAGTAGGAGACGTGGAGGAAACACTACACTACCTAATGTCTGAAATTTCTGACTAGAAAATTCAGGCTGTAAGAGGAAATAAATAAAAGGGAAATTGACCCAGCTGGCATGGCTCAGGTTGAGCGTAGACCTATGAACCAGGGGGTCACAGTTTGATTCCCGATTCCCAGTCATGGGCTCGACCCCCAGTGTGGGGCATGCAGGAAGCAGCCGATCATGATTCTCTCTCATCATTGATGTTTCTATCTCTTTCTCCCTCTCCCTTCCTCTCTGAGATCAATAAAAATATACTTTTAATAAAAATAAATAATTAAAAGGGAAATTGTACCTTTTGAATTAATTAGAAACGTAAACTGGTAGTTATAATTGCCTAACCTTATTCCTAAACCTTTGCTAACTCAATGAAAATTTTTTTTAGAATAATGTAGATTGATGGATTTTTCTTCTTTCAACACTGTGGTCATATGTTGGTTGAGTGCCTTCCAAGACCACTGAGTACAACTCCAAGAATGTGGATGAGACTCATATGCCTACAGTGCAGTACTCAAGTGATCACAGCCACCACTCGCCCACATGGTGACTTTGTGCAATTAGGAAAAAAACGAGTCCCTCACGCGTGACTTTATGTCCAGCTATAGGAAAATGATAGCCAGTTGATTTTTCTAGAACATCTGCCAGTTTGAATGTATTAAGTACCAACCATATCTAGGATGCACATGGCTCCCCCGTAAAGGTGGTGCCAGGGTGCATAAGAGCTACATAGCACAAGCCACAGCTGTGCATGTGGGAGACATTAGAACGGAGACATCAGAATACTCCATGGTCAGCAACAGAAGTCCCAGACCAAGAGTTTTCTATCCCTGGTTGTGCTCACTGAGAATTAAATTCTGAGGAAGTAAAGACAGTGATTAAAGACATGGACTCCGGAGCCAGAGTCCCTGGGTTTGTATTTGAGCTCTCATTTTTCCTAGATGCATAACTTTGGGCAAATTATTTCAATTCTAGGTGTCTCCATTTAATTAATTGTAAATATAATAATAATAACATATACCACAAATATTTAGAGAGAGCAAATATATCCAGGTAAAGAGTGTTGAATATTAGATGTCATTTAGAAACAAAACTCAACACTACCAAAACTTGAATAATCAGATTTTTCAAATAGTGGCATTTTTTTAAGAGCACAAATGGAAGGAACAGTGAGCAAAAGACATCAATTCTGCCTTCCAAAGCTGCCTGCATAAAGACTTGTGACAAAAAGAATGAAAAGTTTCAGAATGCTCTTTGATTCACTTTAGTTAATCACAGATATTTAAAGTCATTACCTTGAAAAACAGAGCTTTTCAGCCTCAAACTCCCTTGAATTTTATCTCAATTCCAACTAAAAAACTAGAAAACAACAACTCCCAAAAGATCATGCTCCCTTCTTCTCAAAAGAAAGATAAACTTTTAAGAATACAAGTTGGTAGTTCTCATGAAAATAAAGTATGCAAAAATCTCACTCCCATTATTTCTCTTTCAGTCCCTATTCTAGATGAAAAACCTGCAAAGAGGCACAAATATATTATGTACAAAGCGTCGGTTACAATATTTTGCATACTATGAAGAATTTCAAATATTAAAGTGCACAGAATAGGATAATGAATCCCTTAGCTATTATCAACTAATGGCCGATCTTCATTTTTCTCTAGTCCTGCCTACTTTCTCTCTCCACCAAGAAATATTTTAGAGCAGATCTCAGACATCACACCATTTTTGACACATTAGTTTATTGTCATTAAAACATAATTGACACAAAATCCATTGCATATGTTTAAAATGTACAATTTGGTAAGTTTTTTTAAAAATATATATTTTTATTGACTTTTTACAGAGAGAAAGGGCGAGGGATAGAGAGTTAGAAACATCAATGAGAGAGAAACATCATTCAGTTGCCTCCTGCATACCCCCTACTGGGAATGTGCCCACAACCAAGGTACATGCCCTTGACAGGAATCAAACCTGGGACCCTTGAATCCGCAGGCCGACGCTCTATCCACTGAGCCAAACCAGTTAGGGCCAATTTGGTAAGTTTTAACACAGGTGTACACTCCTGAAACTATCACCACACTCAAGGTAATGAACACATTCGTACCCATGGTGATTCCTTCCTCTCAACCAGGCTACCAGTCACCTACTTTCTATCACTTTAGATTAATATGCATTTTCAGAGTTTTATATCAATGCAGTCCTAGGATGTGTACTCTTTTTTCTATTACATCTTTTAGCATAATTATTTTGAGATTTATCCATGTCGTTGTGTGTACCAATACTTCATTCTTTTGTACTGCTGAGTGGTATTTCATTTTGGATATGCCACAATTTGTTTATCTACTCACCTGTTGATGGTCACTTGGGTTGTTTCCAGTTTGGGAGATAATACAAATTAAGCTAAACACTCATCTACCCATCTTTGTAGGGACCATGCTTTCACAACTCTTAGGGAAATATCTAGGAATGAAATGTCTGGGTCATATAGTAGGCATATGTTTAACTTTTCAAAAATTCCTGTAACTCCTTTTCCAAAGTGGTAGTATCTTTTAACATCTCTACCAGCAATATATGAGTTCCAGTTGCTCTGCCTCCTTAAAAATATATGGTATTGTCAGTCTTTTTTAGTAAATGAAGGCCCAGAGGCTGAATTACTTAAGGTCAAGGAGCTGGGGAGTCTCGGTCTGGATTTAAACCCATATCTCTTAACCCAGAGCCCACTGCTCTTTGCACAAACAAGCTGCCCTGACGGCTGCTTGGTGTCCACAGCAGCTTCCCACTAACCTCCAGTTCAGGAAAGCGTCCAGTGTGCCCTGAAGAGAGAATGTTAGCCGGGAGAAGCTGGGAAGTGGGGCACCTGTGTGATCGGTTAGGGGCACATGTGTGGCTTTCTCTGGTTAATCCTGAATTGGAAGCTGGGACAGAAATTAGGAGAACTGGCAGTCATTTATCAAATCCCGGCAGTTTGAAGCTGATCGGCCGTTGTCCATTTATACACTCAGTGTCTCTTACAAGGGAAATATGCTTGTAAATGCAGAGCCGAAAAACTGGATGAATGGGCTGTACCTGAGGGTAAGAGGTGAAGAGGTACTCACTTCTATTCTATGTATAGATTTGATACTTTTACAATAAGCTTGTACCACTTTTAACGTAGAACAATTAAATCAAACAGTGCAATCAAGCAAAGGCATTATTTGCAAGTAAATGGTACAGATGATAACTTCCGCCACAGTTCAGAAGGGTGAGAAATTACTTCCTGCTGGGATGATTGAGAAAGGCCTCACATTTAAAATGTGTTGAAGAGTAGACCCTACAACCACTCAGACCAAGGCATCCCTGTGGAAAGCGTCCAGTGTGCCCTGAAGAGAGCATGTTAGCTGGGAGAAGCTGGAGGTGGGCCTAGTTTGAAGCGGGGCACCTGTGTGATTGGTTGGGGCACATA
The DNA here is from genome assembly GCF_000412655.1 of Myotis brandtii. Classification (NCBI taxonomy): domain Eukaryota; kingdom Metazoa; phylum Chordata; class Mammalia; order Chiroptera; family Vespertilionidae; genus Myotis; species Myotis brandtii. The sequence goes on from NW_005357453.1 coordinate 2,018,146, forward strand.
TGTGGCTTTCTCTGGTTAATCCTTAATTGGAAGCTGGGACAGAAATTAGGGGAACTGGCAGTTATTTATCAAATCCCAGCAGTTTGAAGCTGATCGGCCGTTGTCCATTTATATACTCAGTGTCCCTTACAAGGGAAATATGCTTGTAAATGCAGAGCCAAAAAACTGGATGAATGGGCTGTACCTGGGGATAAGAGGTGAAGAGGTACTCACTTCTATTCTATATATAGATTCTATACTTTTACAATAAGCTTGTACCACTTTTAACATAGAACAATTAAGTCAAACAGTGCAATCAAGCAAAGGCATTATTTGCAAGTCACATTGCCTCCCCTGATGGTTGCAAAATTCATTTGACAAAACTGTGTACTTAGTTGCTGATCGCCCTATTATTTGTGTTTGTTTTTCTCTCTTTTCCTCTCTGTAAAAAATCAATAAAATATATTAAAAATATATATATATGAGCTCTCAATTTGGAAATTTGCATTCAGAGGAATGATACAGATGATAACTTCCACCACGGTTCAGAGGGGTGAGAAATTACTTCCTGCTGGGATGACTGAGAAAGGCCTCACATTTAAAATGTGTTGAAGAGTAGACCCTACAACCACTCAGACCAAAGCATCCCTGTAAGAGATGCAGTTATTTGGTTTATGAAATCGTTATCCTCACATAATTATACCTTATGTACTACCAAAGAACGCTTTGCCTCAAGGTGTACCTGGCTATGTATTGTTAAAATATAGTTAGTTTTACTATGAAGCACATCTCCAAAATAAAGACCTCACATTGATATAAAATCCAAATTCTTCAATATCATAAGCAGGCGTTCAGTGCCTGCTCAGGGGTGGGTGAAGCATGGCCTGCCCACTGCTGACATCCCTAGAAGTTCTTACCCTTACATGGGATTCAGCTCCTCATGCCGGGTAGGTTGTCAGGAGCCAAATATCCCTTGCTTCCATGTGTATTCCTCGATTTATGGCTCTACCCTTTGATAGCTTGTATGGACATTTTATACACATATATAACATTATATATGTAACATACACATAACAACACATAGCATACATATGCACATATATACTATAACACAATACATACATTCACATATAATGCATATACATATAACATATGTGTGTCACACATGTTGTATATCATGCGTGTATTGTTATAGTATATGTGTGCGTGTATGCATATAGACATATGGTGCGTGTATAACATGCATACACATACATAACATATGGCCACTACTGTGATGAGAACGTCTCTGTCATTAGTTTGTATCATCCTCACTCACCCTGTGAAGGAGGAATTATTTCTCCCATTTTACACATGAATAAATGAAGGCCCAGAGTCTGAATTACTTAAGGTCAAGGAGCTGGGGCGTCTCGGTCTGGATTTAAACCCGTATCTCTTAACCCAGAGCCCACTGCTCTTCGCACAAACAAGCTGCCCTGACGGCTACTTGGTGTCCACAGCAGCTTCCCACTAACCTCCAGTTCTGCCATTTGTAAGTGCAGACGGATTAGTTCTGTGAGCAGAGATGTCACCTAACCCTCTGCGCTTCCGCTTCCTCAACTGTAAGAAAGGGGAGGAATCTACACCTGCCCGGCCTGCTTCCCAAGTTGCTTTAAGAACTTGACACAGAGGCTTCCGAGCATGACCTCCCATGTCAGCTGCCTGAGTGGAAGACCACCGCACAACGTCTTCTCTGCCCAGCCTTGCACAGGTGGTCTGATCTCTAAACCCCCCTTTCTTCATCTGCAACGTGAGAATAATAAGGGCTCTACCTCCTGAGATTGTTCTGAGGATTAAAGAAGATAACTGATGTAAAGCCCTCCGCATGTGTATTCCTCGATTTATGGCTCTACCCTTTGATAGCTTGTATGGACATTTTATACACATATATAACATTATATATGTAACATACACATAACACATAGCATACATATGCACATATATAATATAACACAATACATACATTCACATATAATGCATATACATGTAACATATGTGTGTTGCACGTATGTTATATATCATGCATGTATTGTTATAGTATATGTGTGCGTGTATGCATTTAGACATATGGTGTGTGTATAACATGCATACACATACATAACATATGGCCACTACTGTGATGAGAACGTCTCTGTCATTAGTTTGTATCATCCTCACTCTCCCTGTGAAGGAGGAATTATTTCTCCCATTTTACACATGAGTAAATGAAGGCCCAGAGGCTGAATTACTTAAGGTCAAGGAGCTGGGGAGTCTCGGTCTGGATTTAAACCCATATCTCTTAACCCAGAGCCCACTGCTCTTTGCACAAACAAGCTGCCCTGACGGCTGCTTGGTGTCCACAGCAGCTTCCCACTAACCTCCAGTTCTGCCATTTGTAAGTGCAGACGGATTAGTTCTGTGAGCAGAGATGTCACCTAACCCTCTGCGCTTCCGCTTCCTCAACTGTAAGAAAGGGGAGGAATCTACACCTGCCCGGCCTGCTTCCCAAGTTGCTTTAAGAACTTGACACAGAGGCTTCCGAGCATGACCTCCCATGTCAGCTGCCTGAGTGGAAGACCACCGCACAACGTCTTCTCTGCCCAGCCTTGCACAGGTGGTCTGATCTCTAAACCCCCCTTTCTTCATCTGCAACGTGAGAATAATAAGGGCTCTACCTCCTGAGATTGTTCTGAGGATTAAAGAAGATAACTGATGTAAAGCCCTCCGTAGGGTGCATGGAACACAGAACTTATGAATGTTGGCTCTAGTTGTTATTAACAAACGCATCTAGAAGCACCTGGAAAAGAATCAGACGTTTTGCAAGTATGAGAGTATTATTATTGTCCATTCTAAGCCAAGGTAATAGGTCCTGCCTGGTCTTGCCCTAAATTTTAACTTTTTCTTTCATTCCTCTTCTACCAACTCATTTTAAAAATATCATGTGTTTCTGAGTACAATAGACTCAAGTAGGTGAACTCTCAGAAGAGGCCTGTCCCTGTCAGAATTCCTGCAGAAATAGACAGTGTGCTCCAAATGTCAAGTTTTAATGAAGGGCTTCTTACCAAGGGGTAGACAGGGTTCAAAGGCCCTCCCAACCCTCCGGACTCGCGCAGGCTGGATGGCTCTATGCCCCATCGTCTAAACACAGGCGTAGACAGGACTGTTACCAGACCTGAGAAAACGGGCAGTCACTGGGGAGAAATCAGGCCCACAGCCAGTAACTGCCAGCCTCTCATCTCTTTCTGGTGCCTCCCACTGGCCAAACCCAATCGGAAATTGAAGGCAAGGAAGCCCAGGGATGCACGCTGGAGAGGGCAAGCCCCTCTGAGCCAGCGCAGGACCAAAGGAGGAGAATAGACCTGGTGTGGCAAATGGAGAATGGCCAGCACATGGTCCTAAATGAGGACTAAACAAAAAATACATTTGGCCCCGGCCAGTGTGGCTCAGCTGGTCATCCCGTGCACTGAAGGGTCATGGGTTCAATTCTTGGTCAGGGCACATACCCAGGTTTTGGGTTTGATCCCCAGTTGGGGAGTATATGGGAGGCAACGGATCGATGTTTCTCTCTCACATCCATGTTTCTCTCTCTCCCTCTCCCTTCCCCTCTCTCTAAAATATATTTATTTAGTAAAGTCTATAGTGACCTCCTCTAGCCTAGTGACTAATTCCAACAATACTGACCGATACAAGACAGCCTACTTACCAGTCCTGGCCCTTCCACTTACTAGCCAGGTGCCCTTGACCTTACTTATCTTCTGTGTGGCCACAGTCCCCTCCTCCTTAAAATTGGGAGAACATAATCCTTTCCCTCTAGGGCTGCTGAGGTAATTAGGTGAATATTTAAAGTATTCAGAGCGGTGCAGGACACTCAGCACTATATGAATTTTAGCTACTATTATTATATTATTATTATCATCTCTTGTCCTAGGGTAGGATTATCAGTATTTGTGGTGATTATCATTTTTACATGCCACATACACAAGCAAGCACAGTGACCCCGGTTGTACTATGGTGGAAGGTGGCCTCAGCCACAACCTTAATGTCAGTTCATCGTCAAAACCCATCCCGGAGCACAGCCACAGCAGCGCATCTGGTGGATTTCCTTAGTCTGTTTACGCAATTGAAGAGAAAAGAGTCGGTGCCCCCAAAGGTTATGTCTATAGTTGGGTCCCCTCGGGAAGTTCACCAAACGCATGAACTTATTAATGCGTGTCTCCGTCCATTTTTCCTCTTGAAGCATGAAACATGACATTTCCCAAATAGGCTTCAACTGGCTATTTTTCTTCTCTTCAGACCAAAATTGCTTCATTCCGATTGTGCAGATGGTGTCAAGGTTCCCGTGGGCAAGACCAGATGGACTTGGAAGCTGGTAAACAACCGCAGAGGAGCAGGTCCCTAGAAGTCAGCCCGGCGTTGTCACTAGATGCCGTCCAGAGAGCAGACAACTGAAGGCCGGGCCGTCGTCCAACCCACGGGACAGCCTGCGCCCAAGAATGTACGCACACGTGGGAGGGGGGAGATGGTTTGGATCTGAAGGAGGATTTTTTCTTTTTTCTTTTTAAGTAGGAGAGATAAAACAGGAGAATGATTAGAGGGGAAAAAAGGACTATGAATAAACTCCTTAGAGAAACAACTTGAGAGAGGATCAAAGCAGCAGAAACATGAGGTGGACTTCAAAAGGACCAAATGTAAATCACATCAAGGTTTTCAGAACATAAAAGCACCCAATTCTGTTTTCTCCAACACATTTATTTACCGCAGATACGTAAGTCAGCCTCATCTGAGGTTGAGTTAGATGAGTTACCCCTACCCAAGCATTTAGAGCCACAGACCTGCCCTGCCCTTCCCACCCAGGCGACTACCACGTCACCACGAAATGACCATTTTCATTAAACTTCACTTTATTAACTTGAACCTATAAAGGTTTTGTGGCTTTGATTTGTATTGCTTGC
>NW_005357453.1:2023996-2034271 GCF_000412655.1 Myotis brandtii
ATTACGAATTTTCTCTTTTTTTTTTTATTATTATTATCATCTCTTGTCCTAGGGTAGGATTATCAGTATTTGTGGTGATTATCATTTTTACATGCCACATACACAAGCAAGCACAGTGACCCCGGTTGTACTATGGTGGAAGGTGGCCTCAGCCACAACCTTAATGTCAGTTCATCGTCAAAACCCATCCCGGAGCACAGCCACAGCAGCGCATCTGGTGGATTTCCTTAGTCTGTTTACGCAATTGAAGAGAAAAGAGTCGGTGCCCCCAAAGGTTATGTCTATAGTTGGGTCCCCTCGGGAAGTTCACCAAACGCATGAACTTATTAATGCGTGTCTCCGTCCATTTTTCCTCTTGAAGCATGAAACATGACATTTCCCAAATAGGCTTCAACTGGCTATTTTTCTTCTCTTCAGACCAAAATTGCTTCATTCCGATTGTGCAGATGGTGTCAAGGTTCCCGTGGGCAAGACCAGATGGACTTGGAAGCTGGTAAACAACCGCAGAGGAGCAGGTCCCTAGAAGTCAGCCCGGCGTTGTCACTAGATGCCGTCCAGAGAGCAGACAACTGAAGGCCGGGCCGTCGTCCAACCCACGGGACAGCCTGCGCCCAAGAATGTACGCACACGTGGGAGGGGGGAGATGGTTTGGATCTGAAGGAGGATTTTTTCTTTTTTCTTTTTAAGTAGGAGAGATAAAACAGGAGAATGATTAGAGGGGAAAAAAGGACTATGAATAAACTCCTTAGAGAAACAACTTGAGAGAGGATCAAAGCAGCAGAAACATGAGGTGGACTTCAAAAGGACCAAATGTAAATCACATCAAGGTTTTCAGAACATAAAAGCACCCAATTCTGTTTTCTCCAACACATTTATTTACCGCAGATACGTAAGTCAGCCTCATCTGAGGTTGAGTTAGATGAGTTACCCCTACCCAAGCATTTAGAGCCACAGACCTGCCCTGCCCTTCCCACCCAGGCGACTACCACGTCACCACGAAATGACCATTTTCATTAAACTTCACTTTATTAACTTGAACCTATAAAGGTTTTGTGGCTTTGATTTGTATTGCTTGCCCCCACCCTCAAATCGCTGTTGCCCAGAGAGAAGTCCTACATGTCTAAGATTTGTCTTTACCTAGATTTAGGTTATGGATATCTCAAACTTACAGAACTCTTAAACTTTCAGGGATTTTACAATTATCCTATTGATTTCTCACAAATACCATGTAACGTGAATGGGACTGATTTTTATTTTTTCCATCCTACCCACAAGAAAACCAAGGCTTAGCTTAAGCGTTAGTGAAAATCTTAGAAACTCGTGGAAAAATCATTATGGCTCTTTTCACAAAATATAAAGGGAAAATGCGTAGCAAATTTAAGCTGAACACAATGGAGGGGAGGCAGTTCCGCAACTATGCAAGAAGAGTGAGACTGAATACAAGAATGTGAACAGCATTGACAGGGAGTGGTTTGCTGAGACTCTTCGAGCCTGCCGACTCCAGCCCACCACGAATTCCTTTATCGCTGAGGGTCCAGGAGAACACGTGTTAACATGTTCAGGGAGAGGCCCTGACAACGTTTTTCTACTCCAGGAGGTGATGGAAAAGAACAGGAATTAAAGCAGAGTCATGCACTGATGAAATCAACATCTCAAAATTCTCAGGGAGGAGGTAAGAGAAGACCCAAGGATCAGGTGAGTCATGGGTTCCCTCGGGATCCAAAAAGACCTAAATGGTTTCCCAGCCTTTGTCACTGAGAAAGGAAAGAGGACTAGGAGGGAGGAGAGGGCTTTGGGGGGCACTTCAGCACTGGAACAACCTCCCACCTAAGAAGGGGAATAGGCTTTTAAATGCCTCCCAATCCCCTTTTACAAGATTATGGGGTGGGGCCTTCTAAACACCCCACCCTTGAGTTAGGGCTGGTGGTTATTTGGAAGTTGGTGAGTCACTGAGCAGCTAGAGTGGGGAGGAAGGTTCAGGAAAGATCTGGCAGGATGGGGAAAGCGAGGGCCAGGGGACAGCTTCAGTCTCACCATTATTCACAATAAGTATGTGCCTGGCTGTGGCTGAAGTGGTCACTACTGAAGTGGCTTAAGCTGTTTGGCCAACACTCCCCAAGAGGACCACCTACTGGAAGCTCTAGCTAAATAATTGGTGGGTCCCACTGAAAATAAAAATAGGGGCCCTTGCCAGAGACAGAAATCTCCCCTTTCTATGGGCCCATGACCCCAACTCATGGTGGAGGTTGAGTCCCCAGGCATTGCAATCGTCTGCAAGGGTGAGGATGGTACTTGGTCTGGGGGTGGTCAAGAGGCTTCGCTGCATTGCCCACTAAATATATTGTGGCCCTGCCAGCTCAGGGCAGACAGATGCCTCCTTGTTCTGCCCCAAGACATGCACCTACCCTAGCCTCCCAGGCCTGGGTTCCACACGGGCCCTTCCCCAGCACACACCCTGGCTCGGGAGGCTGTCCTGTCCGGGAATACATCTCTGGTGTCGGTGAGCGGTGCCTATGACAGAATGAGACTACTTTAATTTCCAAAAGTGACTGAAAACTTAGAGAATCAGTCCAAACTGTCATTAAAGATGTCAGCTTCCCAGCAGAAAAAGACGCTCAATTAACACAATCCGAAACTGGGAAGATAAAGTCATTGTCTCTGATGAGTGGAAGCTGATCAATCAAGATGATTAAGCGCAGCCTCAGTGATTGCTCCAAGAAATGGCACAGAGATCTTGCCCTCCCTCCTGAGAGTTTTAGAAAGCAGTTCCCCTGAATACAAATCACTGTTCCTCTCCTTGAGACTCCATGCCACGCACCCATCGTGTGACTTCCAGCCAAAAATAGTTGACCTGTGTCTTCTAGAATATGAACGCTTAGGCAATTTGCAAATGACTTCCCGCTACCAATTTCTGCAACAACTTTAGAAGTTTCCTAATTATTTGGTTAAATTAATTCCAAGGCAAGCTGTGCCCTCATTCGGAGTGTAATTTAATTAGCTGTTCTCATACTAGGCTCACTGAGAAATGAAGATTCCAGATAAACTAACTTTCAGGTAGATTGGTTCCTGGGCGATTATCTGTCTAAATTACATCTAGGTTATGACTTGGCAAACACACATTATTTTGACTGCTTGACCGATTAGATTAGTGAAACAAAATGTGAACCTGCTTAATATACTATATGTACCAGTTGCCACGCTAAATTGTCTGGGTAAAAAGAGTAGTTACCACACCACGTAAACACAGTGGGAAGCTGTGCCTTTAACTTTTGGTTTGGGGAATGCGAATCCTCGATCCTGGTCTAAAATTCCTGTGGTCCATCTCAAAACCATTTTTCTGGAACTGCAACCTGAAACTCAGTCTTTTAGAAGCATGTCACCTGGGGTGGGCAAACGAATTTCACAGAGGGTCAAATTCCACCCACTTGCTGTTTTTGCAAATAAAGTTTTATTGAGACAGTCAACGCCCCCTTATTACATATTGTTCACAGCTGCTCTCACACTGCAATGCCAGAGTGAAATAGTTGCAACAGAAACCGTCTGGCCAGCAAAGCCTAAAATATTTACTGTCTGATTCTTCACAGAAAAAGGTGGCAACAGCCCAACTGAGAAATAATTAGCCCGGAAACTCTCCTGCTCTGTCCTTCAACTTCAATTCACAATGTCTGACCCTCTGCTGTGATCAAGAGAGGTGTCACCAGAGAACAATGCCGTAGGAGTCATTGCTTTATTGTTGTGCTAGAATTGTCTGTGATGCAGTGTCTACTAACTGGGATTTGGGGAAAGTCACCTGCATTCTCTGAGCCTCCGTTTCCAAATAAAGAATTCAGGATAGACACTAAGATTCCTTCTAGCTTTAATATGATTAACCTTTTATGATCTGACAAAGAGAAGTTTCCATTTCAATCACTGATGGTCACATGACTTTACCGAAAGCCCACTTTTTTGGAATAGAATTAAATTGGCTGCTTATACAGTATGCATCCCACTCACCCTCCTTCCCAACAGAGTCCTGGCTGGTGTTGGCCTCAGAGAAAAGAGGAAGCACAACTTATACCTTTCCGTGGGTTTTACTTTGGCTTGTTCTCCCCAAGGGATCAAATCAGCAGCACTCTACTGAGATCCCTCCTCCCTAAGTCATCCCCAGATATCTAATCCCTGCCCATTTATTACACCCTCCATGTGAGGAAGGTCATTAAGAGTCATGATTCCTTCACCTCACGCCCAGTAGGATGGCTACTGTCAAATTACCAAGAAAATAACAAGTGTTGGTGAGGATGTGGAGAAGTTGAAACCCTGTGCATGGTAAGTGGGAGTTCAAAATGGTGAAACCACTATGGAAAATGGTGTGCTGCTTCATGAAAAAATTAAAGACAGGCCGGCCAGCGTGGCTCAGTGGTTGAGCATCAACCTATGAACCAGGAGGTCACGGTTCCTGATTCCTAGTCAGGGCACATGCCCGGATTGCGGGCTCAATCCCCAGTGAGGGGCATGCAGAAGGCAGCCAATCAATGAGTCTCTCTCATCATTGATGTTTCACTCTCTCCTTCTCACTTCCTCTCTGAAATCAATAAAAATATTTTTTTTAAAAAAATTTAAAGACAGTCCTGGCCAGGTGGCTCAATTGGTTGCAGCATCATCCTATACACCAAAAAGGTTGCATGTTCAATTCCCAGTCAGGGCACATACTTAGGTTGAGGGTTCTGGCAATTCTACTTCTAGGTATGTACCCAAAAGAATCAAAAGCAAGTTTCTAAACATATGTATACACTTGTGTTCATAGCAGCATTATTCACAATAGCCAAAAGGTAGAAGCAACACATGTCCATCAACAGATGAATAAATAATAAAAATGTGTATGTACACACAATGGAATATTATTCAACCTGAAAACAGAAGGAAATTCTGGCACAAGTTACAACATAGATGAATCTTAAGGACATTATTATGTAAATTAAATGAGCCAGTCACACACACACACACACACACACACACACACACACACACAAATACTGTATGATTCCACTTATCTGAGATACCTAGAAGAAACAAATTCATAGAGACAGAAAGTGGAATCGTTGTTGCCAAGGGCTAGAGGGAGGGAATGATGGGCAGTTAGTTGTTAGTGGGTAGAGTTTCAGTTTGGGAAGATGGAAAAGTTCTGAAGATGGATGGTGGTGGTGGTTGCACAACACTGTGAATGTACTTAATGCCATTGAATTATACACTTAAAAATGATTAAGATGGTAAACTTTACATGTGTTATTTTGCCACAATTATCATTAAAATTAAAAACAATCATGATTCCTTATACTACCATCTACTTCAAATATGTAATATCTATTTTAGCATCAACCAAAACCTCCCTGCTAACATCCTACCATATGTTCAACTACAGCGTGTATTCTGATTTCATAAATATTAAAAAGTGAAAGCATGCCCTGGTCAGGTTTGCTAAGTAGTTAGAGCGTCAGCCCTCGGACTGAAGGATCGAGGGTTCAATTCCCAGTCAAGGACATACATGTACTTCCGTTGCAGGTTCGATAACTGGGGTGGGTATGGGAGGCAACCAGTCCATGCATCTCTCTTGCAACCATGTTTCTCTCTCTCCTCCCCCTTCTCCCTCCCTTTCACTCTCTCTAAAAAGTATCCTCGGTGAGGATTTTTAAAAATAAATAAATAAGTACTTAATGCCATTGAATTATACACTTAAAAATGATTAAGATGGTAAACTTTACATGTGTTATTTTGCCACAATTATCATTAAAATTAAAAACAATCATGATTCCTTATACTACCATCTACTTCAAATATGTAATATCTATTTTAGCATCAACCAAAACCTCCCTGCTAACATCCTACCATATGTTCAACTACAGCGTGTATTCTGATTTCATAAATATTAAAAAGTGAAAGCATGCCCTGGTCAGGTTTGCTAAGTAGTTAGAGCGTCAGCCCTCGGACTGAGGGATCGAGGGTTCAATTCCCAGTCAAGGACATACATGTACTTCCGTTGCAGGTTCGATAACTGGGGTGGGTATGGGAGGCAACCAGTCCATGCATCTCTCTTGCAACCATGTTTCTCTCTCTCCTCCCCCTTCTCCCTCCCTTTCACTCTCTCTAAAAAGTATCCTCGGTGAGGATTTTTAAAAATAAATAAATAAAAAGTGAAAGCATGATTTGCCTTAGAATCAGCAAGATGCCATGTTTGGCATTTTCAGGCACATCAGCCACAACTCTAGAAACATTACCACACGTTGACGGCCAGTTTACTCCTGAGCCTACCACCTCACAACTGTTCTAGCAGAGTATGACATTTTTCCTTGAATGCATTTTCCCAGCTCCAGCTCTCCAGGCTGGTTTAGAAAATTAACTTGTCTCTCCGGAATCCCTTCTGAATTAAAATTAATGTGCCAAGTCTCTTCGACCCACACCCCATCACTGATACACACAAAAGAGAGGACTTCCGGGGCATAGAAGTATTTTCACACTTGGACTTTAAAACAGCATCATCTCAACATTTCCAATTACAGAAAACTTACCACAGGAAAAAAAAAGACTAATTGGATGTGTATCCCGAAACAATATTTGGGGCAGATTTAAAATCACCAAGTCTCATTATTTTTAAACCTTGTCCTAAAATATAATAGGAGGTGCCAATACAACACAAGAAAGTCCTTGAGAGGAAAATAGTAAATCATTCAGATTAAGACAAGGGAAGATTTACAGGTGTAATGGAAAACATAAATTTAGCAAGTGCAAGATTAAAACAGAGTATGTATGAAGTCCACTTAGCATTAAACTCTGGGCTCAGCCATGAGCAAAAAATGTTGAAATTGTTGACTCTATAGAGGTTCAAGAGCAATGAGTTAGCAATGACAGGCAAAACACCAGTTTTACATCAACCCACAGCAAGAAAACACTAATCAATATACATCACCAAACTGTGCAGGGAGAGTGTGATGGGAAATTAAGAATCTGTAGCTGGCGCAGCTTAGCAGTTAAGAAGGCCAAGCTCATTTTTGTGAAATTCCCTGGGTTCGAATTTCAGCTCTGCCACTTATTAGCTCCAAAACCTTTAATGAGATTCTTAATCCTTTCATCTATTCATCTGTAAAATGAAAATAAAAATTGCATCTAATTAATCAAAAAGGTGGGAAAATTCAAGGAAATAGTGTAGCTGAAATACTAAGCACGTTGCCAAGCATATAGGAACTTCTCAATTAATACTATCTTTTATGTAATAGAGGGAAATATAAACTTTTCTTCAATAGCAGAAGTTTGGGAGAAGTGATTTATCTCAGGTTTTTTACTCTGGTTTCACTTGTTGTTGCTTACATAAAGGCCACCAGGGCAATCTCAAATTAATTAACAGGGAGCTAGTTAATGCGCAGCAGTGATTCGCAAACTTGAATGTTCATCAGAATTACCAGGAGAGTGTCATAAAACACAGATTGCTGGGCCCTGTTCCCAGAGTCTCTGATTTAGCAGGTGTGCTTATGCCTAAAGATTTGCATTTATTTTTTTATTTTTTAATCCTCACTCAAGGATGTTTTCATTATTTTTTTAAGAGAGAGGACAGAGAGAGAGAGAGAGAGAGAGAGAGGCATCCATAGAGAGAGAAAGAAACATTCATGTGAGAGTGAAACATCCTTTGGGTTGCTTCTCACACACATCCCAGATATCAAACCCACAACCTAGGTACGTGTCCTGATGGAGAATTGAACCTGAACCTTTTGGTGCATGGGACGATGCTCTAACCAACTGAGCCACCCGGCCAGGGCAGATTTGCGTTTCTTACAAATTCCCAGGTGATCCTGCTGTGGTTGGTCTGGGAGCTGCCCCTGGAGAACCACTGGTCTATCCTCTCCTACCCCCACCATGAACACCATCTTCCTTTTCAGAGTTTTAGTCCTAACACTCCCTGACCCCAATCTGGGAGCCTCATTCTAAAGATGGCTGTTGCTCTGTTCTGATGGGCGGTTGATAATATGTGATGTAGCCCAAATAGAGTTACCCAAAAAGGACCAGCCACCTTCAGACCCATCATACCTGGGTCCGTTAGAAATGGCCCCACTAAATCCTGTGCCTGTAGTGGGGGTTCCCTCTGAGATTTAGAGCCCTATCTACTGTCCATCTGCCTGGGTCTCTGGTACCTTCCCCCACCGCCAGGAACTTGCAATGAGTTATCTAGTAGACCCCTGTTGGGCCTCAGTTCCCCTGCCAGGAACTTGACCTCCATGGGCGCCAGGTATTGGAAGAAGATCTGAGCAGTCGTAGGCATATCGGAGAGACTTTATTGCAGACCAAGTAGCCATTGGTAACAAGGAGCCATCAGACAAAACAGTTCTTCAAAGTAGCCCCAGAAAGCAGCAGAGTGCCGGCTGGTCAGTAACACATCTTTATACCAATTTAGACAAAAGAGGCTTCTTGCCAAATAGTGATATCAATATTTGGCTTATAGAAAGGTACGCCTGTGCAGTGCATACAGTAACACTGCTGTGTCATTGCCTTTGCACGTGGGTATGGCAAATTGGCCTTGAACATCCGGCGTACTCTGATTAGGGTTCCCAACACCCCCATCCATGGAGGGCAAGGAGGCTGAAGAAAGAGGCAGGCCTCTCCAGACTGGGAGGAAGCGGTTTTAACCACAAGGGCGTTTACAAGGCTTGTCTTGGGCGGCTGCAAGACAGGTAGATCGCTGCACCCAGCTGCCTTGTCAAAATGAACGCAACCTCTTCATGACCCGTCACCAGGAACCACTAACTAAGCCCACAGCTTGGAGCAGACCTGTAATACCAGCTAAAGAAAGAAAGAGAGGGTTCTAGAAAACAAAAAGAAGTCATGACACTAAGATGTGTGGAGCAGGTACTCTGCACGAGGCCTTCATCTGTGCTCTCATTTGGGTAGTTTACAGTGAAACTCTTAAAGCTTTGTTGGGAATAACAGGGGTGCAGGGGGTTGGGGAGCCAGGAGAAGTGATGGCTGCAGGTCAGACGAGACCACTGCTAAGAAACTAATGCAAACACACAGCCCGAACGCTCAGCCATGAGCGCAGGTTCTCCTGATGCAGTTAGAGGAGCCCTGAGGAGCCCATTACGTGACTGAGAGACATTTCAGCTAAAATGCTAATGACTGAAACTGCCATGAGGGAAGGTGCATTGAGAGGACAGGCCCCAGAAGAAAGGGGCCCGCGGAAGGTACGGGAGGCAGTTCCCCTCCATTCCCAGCAGCTACACAATTGCTCCGGAATCTTCTACAGCTTTCTCTTCTCTCTTCTTACTATTCCAAGTTCAAGCTTTTCTGTACCTCCTTTGTACAAAATATCCAATTAACTATTATATCTTGTTTCCTAGCATCCAGACAAATCCGCTTGTTAGCTATCCATTGGATATACTGTATGTCTTTTTTCACTTTGCTTTGAATTACCTGTCATGCTGATATCTTCTATCTCTGAGTTATTATAGGTTCTTATAGCTACTAGTATTATCCAAAAATGCAGCTCTAACTTAATCTTTTCGCTTCTTTCCTTCCCCAGCAGGCTTTTGAGGGTAGGGACCCTATGGGGTGTTTTTCTTACTCATACACATGTGCTGATCGGGATCATTAATGAGGGAGGGGAGAGCCTCTGAAATGTTTCTCTGAAGAGTGCAGAATTTGGACCTACAACATTGGATGTGACGCCAATTCCCACATTGTTAATCCCTGGAATTAAATTCAGCATTGTCTCCGGCGATTTAGATTTACGTTCTAGCTTCCTCTTTCTGAGAATTGTTTTGTTTGGGTTTCACTTCTTGTCGGTATTCCCAGGAACTATTAACATTTCAAGAAGCTGGGGAAATGCAGTGAGACCACAAACTATCGTGGGAGGAGAAAGCCCTATCATGGCCTCCTCTTGGCCAAGGCTAAACAGGTTCTAACATTTTCTTTGTTTCTGTTCTGTTTGGCTGCCGGGTGATAATATTCATTCCGTGTATCGCTAAGGACCAACGGCCTATTGAACTGAAACCAGCTTATTACAACATGTTAACCAAATGCATGTGCTCAACGTCTGCAGTTTCTTCCTGCCGTTTTACTTTTTACTTACATCAGAGCATTCCACTACAAACAGGAAGCCCGCTTCAAGCTTCACCACCACCCAGACTTGGTGTAATAGGATGCCGTGAGTTTGCCACTCTGGTTAGGAGCTCATCTCCCTCCGGGGAAATCGCCCTGAGCCCTACACCACAGGGAGGGCCCACTGTGAGTTCTCCCAGAACACACACCACCTGGGAG
>NW_005357453.1:2034288-2047367 GCF_000412655.1 Myotis brandtii
AGTGGGGAAAAAAGCCATTACATTGTTTCCTGTTGATTACAATATATAACTGAGAAGCAAGCTGCAAGAAAGAATTCTGGTGTTGCTAATCACATACAAAATGCTAATAAACCCAAACTTGACAAATTCATAACATTAATCGTAATGAAAGCTAACATCTGCTGCATTCTCAACACACTCCAGGTTCCAGGCTAGCTGCTCTACATAAAAATAAGATGTTGAAGAATCTATGCTTGTTGTTTTTGCTTGATTTTGTTCCACTGGGGATGAGGGGAACTTATTTGATTTTTCAGCTCCAACTCCCCCCATTATGTTCTATGGGATTTTTCTTTAGCTAAGCTCCTCTGACCCCCAATGCCTTTCAAAATTACATCTCATCTCCGGACTCTTTATTAGTCTCTGGATTCCTAGTAAATCTACGCACAGCCTTCTCCAGATTCCTGAACCCTTCTTGATGCTGGGACAAGAACCCCGGCACAGCTCCCCGCAGAAGAATGATCCGGTCGGAAATGTTGACTGTCCCCGGGTGAGAACGCCTGCATTGCAGAGAATTGAGGTGGTCCTAGCTGTGCATTACCAGTGCCGACCCTTTGCTCTGTGGACTAACCATTACATTCATGTTTGTCCACGAAGTCGAGTCATGTTGCCACCACGTAGTCTCCAGTTTGGCCTGACTGACTTCATTACTTATGGAAGGAAACTCTTCTTAGGAGACAGGTTCCTGTAGGCCTAGGAAGCTCCTGGGTGTCAAGCTAAAGATACCCACTCACAAGAGAAGACAGACGCCTCATCAGTAATTGGAATCCACACACAAACTAGTACCGGCGTGGTGGACATAGGAAATGAAAATTTGAATTTGCTGAATTCAAAAAAAAAAAAGATCTGCCAGGCCAGCATGGCTCAGTGGTTGCCTATGTTATTGGTATAATTTTGGGCAATGGTACAAGCTGGGTTCTAGGAACATCATTTTGCCTGAGATAACTGATCTAGAAGCTTGGGATTGATCTGTTTTCTAAATGTTGGACCTGATCGTGTAAAAAATCTTTTGTGCACTATTATTGCTTTATATCAATGTGTCACAAGATATGGTGGGATTTCTTTGCCTCAAAATCACAAAGGGTGTTGTTGAAAAAGAAGATTGATTACTCAACTCCAGAGCTGGATACTAGGGATGGTTGAACAGCCATGTGAATTTACTTCATTGAGCTGTACTCTTAAAAATAATTACAATGGTCCAATTTAGGTTATGCATATTTTACAACAATGAAAAAAATTTTACGTAGGTTCTTAGGCCCAATGGATGAATGAGTAAGAATCTGAGGGATTGGTGCCTGGGCATTTGCATGTTCATAGTTCTTCCCCCGGTATTTCTTATGCAACCTGGTCTGGAAACAGTTGCATTAGAGAGCCAATAGATGCAAATGGTTTTCCTGTGTGACTCAGTAAGGAAGCCTTTCATCTCCATATAGATTATACAAAATGCTGACTCACAAGGTCAAATATCTCGGGAGGCTAAAGCCCAAGATAAAATGTCTACCTCTACTATCTAAAAATATTAAAGCTTTATAAATCCTTATTTTATTCCTTTATAGAAAAAGCCTCCTATACATGTTCTGTACTTCATGAGGAGTTTATGAGGAATCATAAAAGAAGTATAAACCCTATCAAATAAAAATGCAACATAAATTATCAGCAGCATCACTGCAGGCACCCAACAAGCCCTGCAGGATTCGGACTAAGTTCGTCAACCTTCAAATGCTCACAAGAAATGTCCTCAATAGGAACAAAGCCATTCTACAGCTTGCTCGCCACTCAAATTGCTATCATGAGTGCCACATGAGCAGTGATTTGTTGAATTGAATGACCATAAGCAGAGGCTTGCTGAATTGAATGATTCAAGGTTTTCTGGATACGCTTGATGGAGACTGACTACCATATCAAACCTAGCATCTATTTTAAATGATTGAGAACCTTGAAATGGTGCTGAGACCTTATTATTCTCCATCAAGCATATAGTCAGGATTGCATAGGCTTAACCTTCCATGGGGCTTAACTACTTCTATCTGCTGCAGAGACCAACCTATCTGTCAACGTGTGGCTGGAAAAAATGGCCTCAGGCCACACGTGAAGGTGGCTGGTAACCCACGACTCCACATCGAACATTTTCAAAGGTAACAGGAGAAAATATTCTGAAACTCTGAGGCAGGTTACCACTGAGAGTGAGGCTGTTGGCAGAGTGGACAGTATATTGTCCTGGAAAGCAAAATGATGAGACTATTCAAAGCACGCAACTGGACAGGTACCTTACATCCATGATAAAGTCAATGTAGGAGCTGAAGATAAACTGCAGAGATGTGAGTCGAGGGAACTGGGTGAATAGCGGCATCATTTACAGACACTAGGCAGTGAGCAGAGGGTGAAGGCTTTGGTATAAAAAAAATAAGCTTGTTTAGAAGCAGAAAGTAAAAGGATGGTTGCCAGGGGTTAGGGAGAAGAACAAGAGAAGCTGTTGTTTAATGGGTATAGAATTTCAGTTTTGCAAGATGAAAAATTTCTAGAGATCTGTTGAACAACAATGTTTATATAGTTAACACTGCTGTATAGTATTCTTAGAGATGGTTAAGATAGTAGATTTCATGTTATGTGTTTCTCACCACAATAAAAAATAATAATAATAAGCTTGTACAGATCAACTTCAGAACAAGATATTGCCTTTCTTCGTGACACAATTCAATATTCAACAGATTGATTTTTTTAATTTAAAATATATTTTTATTGATTTCAGCGAGAGATAGAAAAATCAAAGATGAGAATCATTGATCAGTTGCCTCCTACTGGGGATCGAGCCTACAACCCGAGCATGTGCCCTTGACCAGAATTGAACCTGGGACCCTTCAGTCCACAGGCTGACGCTCTATCCACTGAGCCAAACCAACTAGGGCTCAACACATTGATCTTAGTTTCATAATCTAGCTCTGAGAAAAATAAACAATTTTATGTCATTGTGATCTTACCCGAGTAAATATTAGAAAAATACATTCATCCTCATCATCTGCAAATATATTATTGGACATCCACAGAGGCATGACTATATATTTAGTGATATCAGATATATAATATTTGACAGATAAGAGTCCTACTCGGTAAACACTCAAACGATCATAATATTAAAAACAAGTTTTTACCATTTGTCTGGATAAAATTACAACTCATCCCAGGCAAGTGGTTCAAGTTGGCCTGAAATGAGAAGCCACTCTAAACTAATGCACTCTCTCAAGTACCTCATTCCCACTTGAAACAGATGTCTTGATTGGAAAATATTCATGGCTATGTTTCAAATATGTTTAGTCACTAAACCAAAAATATTTGTGAGATAGGAATATAGTAAGAACCCATGCTTCTATGCTACTTATAACCCATTGTTGCTAAATTTAAACCCTTTGCTTTAAAAACCTCAATATGTCAATAAAATATCAGAAATATCTATAATAATAAAAGAGTAATATGCTAATTAGACTGGATGTCCTTCTGAACAACCTTCCAGATGAGGCCGGGGCTGCAAAGGAAGCCCAGGTCCTGGGTGCCAGAGGGAAGCCGGTGCCAGCAGTTGGGGGAAGGAAGGCCTACTCTTGCACAAATTTCATGCATCGGGCCTCTAGTAAAATAATAATAATAGAAGATATTTTATTTTTCTGGAGTTTGCAGTATGAGGGCCAAAGGGTAGAATATTATTACTATCATCAGACACTATAAAATTCTCAATAGAGCTAGATGGCAGGAGGAATTATCAAGAATGGTCTCTGAAGAGCTTGTAGAAAGGCTTAGATAGAGCATCTGTCCAAAGTGATTTCAGTGGAACCCTGCCTAGAAGCCCAAGTGAAACGCATGGTGTTTCAGGACACCATCCTTCTCTCTAGTTCTTTCTATTATATTTATATAAAATGAGACAGAAATGTTGACTTTTAGAGCTGGAGAGGACATTAGGCATTCAAACCCTTCCATTGTATGCTAGAGAGACTGGGACCCGAGCCAGTGAATTGACTTGTCCGAAGTTCATGACCTAAAGACACCACATGTACTAATTCTCATTAGTTCTACATTCCCAGAATCAACTCCCCCAAGCCAAAATTAGTATATGACTTTGAAATGATACTAAGACACCTAGAGTCCAAGAAAATCCTTACACCTAAGGAAAGAGTTTAGCACACATAGTGATCGCACCAGGTCTCACAAGGCCCACCCTAGAATCTGCCTCCTAAGGAAACTTGTTCAGTGTTTTTAGAACCAAGCATTATCTTAAATCTTGGAAGCATAGCGAGTAATAGCACATAAACATACATGTAGTAAAATATAATGTGTCCTGCTCTAATTATATTCTAACAAATGTCTTCACATCCTCATTTTTATTCATGAATTTTGAGTGAGAGATCTTTGTATAAATACCAAAAGTCTACACACACATGCATACACATGGGCACACACACACACACACACACACACACACACACACACAGCTGAAAACCATAAAAAAAAACCCTTTTAGCCCATTAAGTTTACTCCAGAAATATAAATTTATAAATAGAAACTACTAAGCTATAAATTTATAGCAATGGCTATAAAATTTACCTACAAATGTATCTCAAAAGCAGTTTGAAGGAAAAATGAATCATATCAAACAATTACTTAATGGTTGTTTCCAATTTTTTCAACTATTCAACTGTTTTTGTGTTTGTTTTTTACAAAGATTGTATTTTGGACACAGTTTAAGGTAAACAAAACACCAATAGATACTGAACAGTATTTATAAAGAGGCAGATAACTTTTAGCATTTTTTGAGGTGCATTATTTAGCTTATTTTTATTGCTTTTAGAGTATTTTAACTGGTTTGCTGACGTTGTTAGTAAATCTGATTTTGCCCAGTGTTTTTTTTCCTTGCTTTAGCTCCCCATTTAAGCAGCTAAACTATTCTGTGCTTGTTGTTGTTGGGAAAGAATTTAAAGGCAAAAGCCATAGGAAAAAAGGAGCCCCTTATTGGTTTTTGAATTTTGAAAGTCGATGGGTTAGGAGAACAACAACAACAAACAACAGCAAGAACAAAACGACCTCATGGCAGAAGTTACATTTTGTAGAAAACATGAATAAATCTCTTCAACCACTCCCCCACTGGCTTCCAGCACCAATCCCAGCACAGGCCCCAGATCGGAGGCAGTTGAGAGAGGTAGGTGAAGCCCATGAAGATGAGACTAGAAAATGAAAGCAGACTCAGTATCCAGAGGGCTTCCATGGAACAAGCACCATCCATCACCAGGCCCCCATCTCCATCCATTGCTCTGCACACTGTCCTTCCAGTGGGCATCCAGCCGGCTTCCTACACCTGCAGCCAAAGAGCACCACCTGTACGCACAATAAGATTTTGTTTCGTGCCCATCTGACTTACCCTGGGTGGACAAATCAAGTTATACTTGTAATTTCCAGAAGTAAGCAGAGCCTTGGAAATCTGATGGAGGTGTGGAAGGGAAGGTCCTTCTTCCCCCCGAATGAAGGAGGAGCTAAATGTAACCAGCTAAATCGATACCAAAGATGTTAAGGGTTTTACCGTGTTCTATGGTAGAATATCTTAGGTATCTTGGGATTTTTTTATTTTAGCTCTTTCTAGCACAAATTATCAAGGTGAGAAGGGTTTCGGGGAGAATCCTTTGCAGTTGGTTCTCAGTAACTTCTCGAGACAGCCATGCTGTCAATATTCTGTAACTAAAAAGAATATCAATAAAGCCAAAAACCTTATTCAGGCCCCAATTCAACTTCCCCTTCCTAAAAAAATTCCTATAAAAATAAGCAAAATATCCATTGCTGAAAACAGAAGATACTTTTCAGCAACACTTGGCTCTGTTTGCATAAAGGAACAATAATTAGAAGTTGAAAGTAAATGAAATTACAAAGGTTGTTAAAGGTAAGAATGTTCTCTACAGTTCCTACTGGCTCTAAAATCCAATGACTATGAAGCAGTCCCTTAATACTTTGCCTTTAGAAACTAAAATGTTTATAAAAGAGAACTTGAATTCTATTTTCAAAAAAGAAATTGAAGCTTAATTCGTGAGTTGTTTAGTCAGTGACAGCAAGACTTGAATTCCCTAACTCCTGAGTCTGGGACATGTGATTAGCAGAAGGCACAGCTTTAGCATGAAACAGTCTATCCAAGACTCGAATTTAAGGGATAGGAACAGAGAGGGAGGAAGGAAGTACATGCCATTCAGTGGAGGGACAGTTCAGAACCGGAAAGCAAGATGAGTGATAAATGCTCTGATTTCAAATATGATTTCATGTTTCAAGTCCTCTGTGTATCTTCATCCCTCTTAGGTGGCACCTTGATGTCCTTGGGCATTTAAGACAGTAAACAGAATTATCTCCTCCACCCCCTCTTTACAACCCACTCTTAGACCGAATCTGTCAGGTGAAGTATATTCTTCATTTATAAGAATCCAAGCTCTGATTTGTGCTAGCTCCTCCCACTGTCACTGTGAAGGAAGCAGAAGGTCCAGCCTCACCTCCTAGTCTCAGCACCATCTGGAGGCACCTGCAGGTGATACTGGAGTCTCCCAGGCCCTGACGTGCTGTATCCACGTTAGTAAGCAACCAGCGTTTATTCTGACGAAGCTCTATCAGATACTGTAGACCAGTTAATCCCATCCTTTCTTCTCTGACATTGGCCCGAGTACCCCATGAAGCTGCAGCTAGTGATCCGTCTTCCAGAGTTCCGTCCCTCATACTGACCTGTGGTCCAGGCCTCCCACTGCCATCCTCCCTGTCTACCCTTTCACTATTTTATTACCAAGAAATTCCTTTATGCCCTCTGCCCTGGCCGGGTGGCTCAGTTGGTTGAAGTGTCGTCCCATACACCAAAAGGTTGTGGGTTCGATTCCCAGTCAGAGTACATATCTAGGTTGTCTTTTTTAAAATATGTCTTAACTTACAAACGTGTTCTTGCTAAAAAGTGCTAACCATCATCTGAGTCTGTTGGGAAAATGGTGCCAATAAACTTGATCAACACAGTGTTGCCAAACTCTTTCCATTTGCAGAAAACACAATATCTGCAAAGTGCAATAAAGAAAAGCACAGTAAAATGAGGTGTGCCTGTACATTAAAAAAAAATTCACTAAACACTCCAATTAAAAGGCAGATAATATGAAATTGGCGTTTTTTTTTAAGTGACACAGCTATATGCTGTTTTAAAGATATGCATTTTAAATAGAAAAATATAAACCAGGTTGAAAGTCAAATAATGGAAAATGCATTGTGTAAACACTAAGCCTAAGAAGTCCACAGTGGCGCCATTAGACACAGTAGGCATCAAGGCAGGGAGAATTAACAGAGATAAAGAGGGACATTTCATAATCATAAAAGAGTCAGTTCATCAAGAAAGACACGACCCCTAAATGCATACGCATCAAATAACAGTTGCAAAAGACACTAAGCAAAACTTAATAAAACTAAAGCAAGAAATATACAGGTGCACTTGACATGGTTGATTACCTGATTAGCCTGCTAAAAGCTTAACTATGTTTATAGTACTTACTGATAAGGTCTGCCAGCTTCTATGAGGGTCTGATACCAAAGTTTCCATAGCTCCTTATTGTGCGAGTAAAATATGATCACATTGAAACTAGGGGGAGAATCTGAAAATAGAACTAAAGGATGTAGTCTACTTTTTGCTTGGGCAGAGGTGCTGTCTTTATCTGTAAAAATTCTGTTGATCTCACACAGGTATAGCCTCCCAGAACTTTATCATGAAAAAACTGGGTTTAATAAACTACCCCCTGGCTATTTCTTAGAATGAACCCTATGTGATTTTTTCATCAATCCCTAAGTATAAAGTGTTATCACTATTTGAGTCCACATCTCTACATAAAACATCCTTTAAATCAGTCTCCCTCTCCTCCTTTCCAGAATCTAATACACAATCTCCACTGTTTCATACTAGCATATCATATCTTATTTTTAATTTGGAAAAATGTATCTTTCAACCTCATTTATTTTATATGATTTGTTAAGAACATCAATATCAGCAAACTAATTATCAGAGGCAATGGCTCACCATAAAATTAATGTACCCAGGCCCCCCCTGCCAAGTTAGTTATTATTTAAATTCACCAATTCTATTTCTTCATGTATAATTACTTTTAGATGAGTGGATGAAGATGATTAAAAATAAGTAAAGAATGAAGTTATGAAATTGATTCATATGTTCTACTTTTCAGTATCATTAAATATTTCTTAGTCTCTCCAAAGCGGAAAGGGCTATTATGCAGACAGTGTGGTGACAGATGGCAACAGGGCCAGCTGGAGGCAAAAGTGTGTACAAACTCTTCTTTCTAATCTCTTTCCCCCATTTTTGTCGCTCCTCCTCTTGCAATTCTCCTTCCCCTCAAAATCCCAAATCCTTCCACAAACATTTTTGTTTGATGATACTACCTGTCAACCGTGAAGAGGAAAGCAACATTCTGTAGGCTGGTGGCACAGAGAGCATCAATTTTCCACTCAGAGATCTAGGGAATGGCTAGATCAAAAATGCGCCTTTATAAAGATTTTGTGCCTCGCTCATTCTAAACACGTTCACAAAGAGATGAATTCCAGTTCCCCGACTATGTGCCATTGTACTGCGATCATTGTAAAATGGTAATATCTGACCTAATTCACCAATATTTGACTGATGTTGACCTAAGGACACAGAACCTGGAATATGTGTTCTAAGGAATTTATAGAACTTCTATTTCCTTCCTTGAAGTTCCCAGGAAATAAAAATCCTATAAATTTCTCAGAAAGCATATTCCAAGCTCTTGTGTCTCTAAGTCAACATCAGTCCTCCATAAAGTCATAAAGTGATTTGAGTTCATTTAGGAATTTATCAGAATAATGTGAGATCCCTAAAAATTATCATTGACATGACTCTGGATATTTCCAGTAAATGATTTTTAACCTCATTATTTTCCTGATAATTACTTTAAATATGCATTTTTGTTTCAAAAACATACACAAGTTCACCCTAACATCCAGATGAATTTATCCGATTTTTGTGAAGTTTTCTCCTCTCTTGAGGAAAAAAAGAAAATGCTATTTCCTAACATTTAACTTGGAGAATCACTTTGTATATGATATCAGATTTCTAAGAAAATAGCCAATTAATTTATTTTCCTGTTATGTATAACAGCTAAAGTATTCAGTTTAGGCGGACTAGATTTCCCCCAGGATTCTTTATCCAGAAATGGCCATGCCATCTACCATAGTCTAATTTCTAGGGCATCAGAAAAACACCAGAAACACAAAAGTGCCTAAAATTGCATGACTGCAGTTGTATTCTACAACTTAAGAAATTCCTCTTAAAAAGCAAAAATATCCTTGGAGAGATCATTTTTTCAATTAGTGATTTCAAAAGTTGTCATGCCTAATATTTACCTGGGAAATTTGATAACAAAAATTTCCAAGCTCTATCTCCAAATATCCTGATACAGTAATAATACTGGGAATCTACATTTTTTAGAATCCTCTCAAATAACTCTAATATAGATTTTCATAGACTGCATGTTGAGAAACAAGCCATAGTGGAATTGAAATATGGGTCCATTCATGATAGTTTTGATGGGAAAAACGTAGAGTGAGCATGGAGCCTCTGCATTCCTACAGAGAGAGAGAAATGGAGTCATAAGACTGAAAAGCAATTCAGAATTTGGACAAATAAGACAAATTTTACCTGCCTCATATGCTTGCCTACTACTGGCTACACCTACAAATGGAGACCATGTCAAAATTTCAAGAGGCTGACCTTTAACACTCCAATACTATCCCTGACCACACCCTTCATTTGAAAAATCGAAAACTGGGGCATCTTAAATATTAAACAATCTGGTATAAAATATGAAGTTCAGAAATAAAACCCAAGAATGTATCATGGTGTGGCTCCTTAAATTAGAGTTTAGCACCATATACATTCTATAACCCTAACAAGACTTCTTATTCATGAAGAAAAATATGAGTAAACACAGGGACCAAAGATTTGTTTATGAGGAAGCTGAACTGCCCAAGTTATTTTCCTCCAAATACAACACTATTTATAGCACTCCGCATGTTCTGCAACTAATAAAAATGACCTAAAAAGCATCCTGCACAAAACCTTGCATTAATATAAAGTTATTGATGAACAGCAAAGTACAAGTGAGTTAAGAAATTCAGCATTAGACAATGGCCCCAACAACGCCTGGAACTCAAATATTTTGTCGCTTCTGTAGGTGGCTTTAGAAATATGTGTGCATTGTACACAGAGAGATACCATATATCCTCTGCAGGTAATTGTGAATGATTGCCACTGTAAAGCATAAATTCAGGAGGAGCTTAGGCTGGTAGGAAGCAAGGATTGTAAATCTGAGCTTCCTGACACCCAAGGTTGAATTCTCAGCCATTGTATTTCATAGATAATATTTAAGGAAGGGATTTTTTACATTTCTTTACTAATTAAATACTATAAAGTATTACAAAAACACAGGAACTCTCTAGTCTGGCAACTGTCTTAAGCAAAATCAGAGATAATAAGAATACCAAGCAGCCAATTCAAGGGTCTTGTGTGATTTTTTTCTTATTGAAGATGACTTATAACAGATGTTCTCTAGAAGAGCCCGTTTCATTAGTTATTAAGCTGCACAAAATAATTTCTATAGTGTTTCTTTTGTTATGGACCGCAGTGAAGTTTCTAATACAAAAATCAAAATAGCTACCATTTACCAAGTGCTTATTATTTGCCAAATGAAATGTTAAGAGCTTGATATGATTTAACTATTTTATTTATGATGCATATGATATATGTATGACAAATATTACATATGATATATTATATATATATATATCTCAGACCTCCTCAATTTAGAGCAGCCAATCTGTTTATGATACATATTATATATGTATAACATGTATTTTATATATATATCACACTTCATCAATTTAGAGAAGCCAACAGTTATAAGCTTCATGAGTCTTTTATGTAAATGCTTGGTAGGAAAAGGGAGAGGGCAACAAAAATGACCACAATAAATAAATAAACCCACCAACAGCCAAAAGCTGCATCTATACTTAACAAACATTGAAAATGTGAAATAAAATCTGTGCATCTTAAAATGGATAACTATGGCCATTCTTCTTCATTCATTGAAGACTTGGATACCTTGCTAAAGTATTTAACTCATATCCAGCCATCATCCTGGGTGATTTCATTGCCCACATGGAAGGCCCCATGGCTTATTTGTTACTCAACCTCTTTGTCTCTAGTGACCTCCTCCACCCCTGGTCTTCAGCCACCCATTTACATAGTTATATCCAAAACAGTTCCACCTCCAAAATCATTAACTCGGATATAACACTCTCTGACTTCATCTCTTCTCCACGTAGCTGCTCCTACTTCAACCTCCAGAGCATTGACTCCTCTGCCTTCCCCCAGTCCATAAGCCCTTTTTTTTTTTTTCACTTATTTACCTTAGATCGCTGGGTACATCACTTTGATAATACCCTTGAGATGACCCTAAGAGTTCAGGTCCTCTGTCATTTTATTGCCTTCAATCCTAGGTGTACACAAGTATCCCCTTTATCCAAACCTAGACCCAGGCCCCTGAATGCTGCTGAAAAGTTCCACAATGAGGGGAACCTATAATAATAAAAGGTAATATGCTAATTAGACCAGATGTCTTCCAGACGTCATTCCAGACATCCTTCCTGACCAAACAGGGCCAGAGGGAAGCCAGTCTGGGTCCCGGGTGCCTGGGGGCAGCCCAAGGGAAGCCAGCCCGGGTCCCGGGTGCCAGAGGGAAGCTGGTGCTCGCAGCCGGGGGAAGGAACGCCTACTCTTGCACGAATTTTCATGCATTGGGCCTCTAGTAGATACATAATCTCCCAACTCAAAGCAACCTCAACTCTGCCAATCAGTCCTATGATGCAGTTCATGTACCTGTTTTTAAATTTCCTTGCTCACCTCACATCTCTGAACTCTTCTCCTCAAGCTCTCCCTTTATTTTCAGCATCCAACTCTCCTACTTTACAGGGAAACTGGAAGCCACCAGGCGAGCACTTACGCAGCCTCCCAGTAACAAATATAAAAGCCGACCACATCTGCCTTCATTTTTTCATTCTTTTCCCAGTCCTCATCCCTGCTCCAGGTTAATTCCACTCCTAACTCTATTTGGATCCCATCCCCTCCCACTTTCACAGAAACTCCATATTATAATCTAGTTTCCCCTTATGTATTCAACCTCTTCCTCCTCAACCAGAGTTTTCCCCCAGTGACTTTTAAACATGTTCAGTTCTCTCCCATTAAAGAAGAACAGCTCACTTGGATGATTATTCCTCCCTCTGCACCCCACCCCCAACCCAGTTACAATCTTTTCATTCCTCTTCAAAGCCAAGCCCTCAAAATAATTATTATTTGCTGTCTCTATTTCCTCATCTCCCACTCACTCCTTGACCTACCCCAGACTGGCTCCTTCTAGTCCCATTACTCCACAGAAACATCCTGTACAAAGACCATATAACCACATGTTAGTTCCTTGGCCCGCAAGCATCATTGAACTTTCTCCTTCCTCAAACACTTCCTTTGATTAATATGACACACAGTTTACTAATTTTCCTTCTAACACTCTGACCATCCTTTTCCATCTTCTTTTCAGATTCACCGTCTTCTCCCTGACCATAAAATATTAGGTTTCCTTAAAGATCTGTCCCAGGCCCTCTCTTCTCACTCTAGATCAGCGGTTCTCAACCTGTTGGTCGCGACCCCTTTAGCGGTCGAACGACCCTTTCACAGGGGTCGCCTAAGACCATCGGAAAACACATATATAATTACATATTGTTTTTGTGATTAATCACTATGCTTTAATTATGTTCAATTTGTAACAATGAAAATACATCCTGCATATCAGATATTTACATTACGATTCATAACAGTAGCAAAATTACAGTTATGAAGTAGCAACAAAAATAATTTTATGGTTGGGGGTCACCACAAAATGAGGAACTGTATTAAAGGGTCGAGGCATTAGGAAGGTTGA
>NW_005357453.1:2048781-2069949 GCF_000412655.1 Myotis brandtii
AGCATAGTGATCAATCACAAAAACAATATGTAATTATATATTCAATATGTGTTTTCCAATGGTCTTAGGCGACCCTTGTGAAAGGGTCGTTCGACCGCCAAAGGGGTCGCGACCCACAGGTTGAGAACCGCTGGTCTAGATTAAGCCCCCTGGTTTGGATTGGAATTGGAAGTATCAAAGCAAACTCGTGGTTTAAAAATATATATATATATATAAACATATAGAAATATAGATGCAAATATATATACATACATACATAGTCTGATGCATGCTTAAGTTTAAAAACAACTGATCTACTGATCCACGCACCACACACACACATATGTAATTTATCAATGTATCAGTAGTTTTTTAACTTAAGGTGCATCAGCAGTAACGTCGGGGTCGGGGCTTGTTAAAACACAAATTGCTGGGCCCAACCCCAGAATCGCTAATCCGGAGGTCTGTGGTGGAGCCTGATAATTTACTCTTCTAACAAGTTCCTGGGTGATGCTGGTGCTGCTGCTCTAGGGACTACACTTTTAAAACCACCAAATGAATACACACCCATACATGTGTGTATACATATACATACATTCATCTCCATGCTCTAGCCACTAAGAGGGCAAAAATGAGTGACACCTCAGTAGCAATAAGCATGTGTAGCACCCATATCCTGGTTTTTAAAGACCATTTTCCACTAAAAAGAACCAGAACTCAAAAGGAAATATATTAGATGCACCCGGAACATCTTTTTAAGGAAGAAAGTACAGAAGTGCTCTAAGAAATATGGGAATATGTCTAAAGGATGCAGAAGCCAGCTTGAAGGAGCTCCCACTAGCCAAATCTGGGACAATTTAAGCATCAAAATAAATAATGGTCAGCCTGTGTGGCTCAGTGGTTGAGCATCAATCGTGAGGTCACGGCTCAATTACCAGTCAGGCACATGCCTGGGTTGCAGGCTCAATACCCAGTGTGGGGCATGCAGGAGGCAGCTGATCAATGATTCTCTGTTATCATTGATATTTTTCTCTCTCTCTCTCCCTCTCCCTCCCTCTCTGAAATCAATAAAAATGTATTTTAAAAAATAAATGAGTAAATAAATAAATGATGATAGTAATTGATTATAACCCATTGGATAAAATAGGAATCCATGATATAGTTCTACCTCATAGCAGAATCAAAACTATTATCACTTAATTTTTAATTAACAAGTACAAAATACTTATTAATGAACTTTACATTGAAGAAACCTGGAAGGCACCATCCTAACCAAATGATAAAAGTTAATGTCACCTGAAATGTGAGATTGTGGGGCAAAATACAGCATCATATCTAAAGTATTCCTGACAAAAAATGCATAATCTCACTCGTGAGGATATAGCAAATAAACCCAAGTGAAGACCGTCCTCCAATGCAATTGACCTGTACTTTTCAAAAAAGTCAAAACCATAATAGATAAAAGACCGAGGAGCTGTTCCAAATGGAAGAACAGGTTAAAGACAGTATAATTAAATGCAATGGGTAAGCCTAGATTGGATCTTGAGACCATTGGGACAGTTACAAAACTGTGGATGGGTTTGGTGGATTAGATAATAGCAATGTATCAGTGTAATGTCTGATTTTGATGGCTGTACTGCATTATAAGGGACAGTCTTTGTTTGTAGGAAATACACTCTAAAGTATTTAGAGGTGACAAGCAGTGTACCCTCAAATGGTTCAAGGAAAAAAGGAGGGTAATAATATGTACATGTATCTGTAGAAAGAGAGCCAGAAGGATAAAGCAAAAGTAGTAAAAATAGAAATAGTTGAGAATCTTAGTGAGGGGCATACCAAAGTTCTTTGCAAACTTTCTGTAAGTTTAAATTTTTTTTAAAAGTTGAAACAGCCCACAAAATTGATAGGAATAGAAATGTCAACGTCTAGTTCACTCCCGTCTAGATGGTCTTTTTCTTAATCAGACTGTATTGAAAGCCACTTTAAGTGACAGAATAGGGTCGGTGCGTGACCTTGACATTTCATAGGTGAGTTTTAAGTAGAATCCTGATGCAAATTTAATTTTTTTAATCATGGAATGATCTCTTCATATGTGGATTTATTTTCAGGGAGAACAGTAAGAATATTTTGTCATTAACATTTAAGTGCTTATCCTTCCCAACTGTGAATCATAATTCGGAAGAAATTTTTCATTCACACATTTCCCCCTAATTAACAGTTTGGTTTTGCAGCAGAACATGAAACATGCTGCATACAGATGAAGTCATTTTCACTGGAGGCAGAGAAGCCACCTAACATTCTCTCTCCCTCTCTCTCTCTCTCTCTCTCTCTCTCTCTCCTTTTTATTTTTGGGCAATTCAATCCTTTAGATATTTCTCTCCCTTTGAGGAAAAACAAATATGTTTCAAAAATAAAGCAACCAAAAATGGCCATGCTGCCAACTCCTGTGTATCTTGATGATTTGCTAGAGTTTTGTCCTAATCATGCAGACAAATTGGCTCATTCTGCTTGCCAAAATATAGGTTTATGACGACATGCAATGTAGTGACTTTCCTCAAAAACATTTTATAGCCTTACCCAACCATATGTCTTTATGCACCAAGCAACAACACAGATCACTGCCTGGGAAGGCGCTGTGTAAACAGAGATGTTAACACACTGGTCACAGACACAATTGACTTAAATATGTCTTTGATCCACCTTTTAGGTCCTGGCTTCTTTCTTGTGCCCATGTGTCTTTAGATCACATTTCTGTAAATTTCACATCACAGCATATAATAAGGAATAAAATATGCCCATTTTTAAAATATATAAGTGTAATTCACTGGACTAGCATCTCAGCTAGAGTATCCCTTTCTGTCATTGTTGTTCTTATTGGTAAGTTTGAGAAGTGATGAAATTTTGTATAAATTCTAATCATAAGCTCTACGTTTTTCAAAAAGGATGTTCCACAGCTATTCTTTAATTAATAGAGCAAGCCATTGAACATTCATGTTGGATGGAAATACGTCATCTCATTTGTAAAACTCTTCATGAGGATTCATGAAACAATGGTAAACCTAACTCATCAATGGAGGCAGGGGGCTAAGGACCACTTTGAGTTTTATATGCTTGGCAGGTGATTACAACGTGGCTGAGAAAATGGGCGATATGCTATGGCTTGACTACACAGTCAAGGAGATATTACAATTTCTCTTTCTAAGCAAGATTAAAGCTTCTCAACTGGTCAGAACACCACTGCATTGACTTTAGAAAGCCTTAAGTGGGACAGTCACAGCCGTGCCTCCTGCCAACACAGTCCATTACATTTTGTTCATGACTGCAGTGCATTGATTACCAACAGCAATAAATCACCGAGAGGTACCGGGAAAGCTGGCCTCTGAAACAGCAGCGGCAGGACTCAGCACCGGCTTCGATCAAGACCATCCCCACACAGCTAAGAAAACGTAACTCACCTTTGGCTACAGTACACTTCGATTTCCTTTCCATCCTTTTGTGCTTTAAGCTCCTGACTGTGACTGTATCACTTAAGTTTGTGTTATGCTCCTGCAGTTTACCTAAACTCCTCAGTCCTGAATCACTGGCTTTGTGACAAGTGTCAGCGCCAAGCGAAGAGCTAGAGGACTTCCAAGAAAGGGACTCTGGGCCTGGCCTGTGTGGCTCGGCTGGTTGGAGCATAGTCCTGTGCACCGGAAGATCATAGATTCAATTCCCGGTCAGAGCACATACCTAGGTTTTGGGTTCTATCCCTGATAGGGGCATGTGCGGGAGGCAACCAATCAATGTCTCTCTCTCACATAGATGTTTCTCTCTCTATTATTCACTCTTTTGCTCTCACTCTCTCTTCCTCCCTTTCTAAAGTCAATTTTTTTTTTTAAAAAAAAAAAAAGGGGGGGGGAGGTGAAGGGGTGGGGGAGGACTATGGCCTTGCTTCTCCAGTTGGACATTTGCTTAGACAAGACTGGATGATATGCCCTGCACTTTAGTGGCAGGATAGAGAGAAGTCAGCTACAAAGCAACCAGCACTCCCAAGGTGTAGCGGGACACGGATGGTGAGTGTCCGTGGGCACAGTGGCCACCCCAGATGGTAATGGGCTTGAGCAAACTTCTCAAAACTCCACCCAACAGCACTGGTCATCAGGCAAAGAGACCCCACAGGAAGAGTCTATGGAGAAAACCACCAGCACAGCAAAGGACTATCCACAGCCAATGTCAACACAACCTCGCTAAATTCTCCAAAACACTCACACGTTTGCCCCGAGGGAGCCAGCATTTGGACATCTACCACGGAGAGAGTATTGAGCATCAACACCCACACAGACTGCAGAGCCCTGCCCAGTTACGCTTTTAAAAAAATCTACTCCCTCCTGCCATTTCCAACCCCAGGAGCAGGGGACGCAGCAGTGAGAGGAGGAAGAGCGTGTTTCACAGCTGGCCGGGCTCTCTCCCCTCTTCAAGTCCTCGAGAACCAACCTGGCCCACGTGAGGAGGAGAGAGGATGGACGATTCAACCGCAGTCATTGTTCTACACTGGCCTGCACTGGACTGGGGTTGCTCATCACAGAAAGTGCTGGGAAGCTCCGGGATGCACCCGAGATGTCACAGAGGACTGGAAAAGGGAACTTCGGCTGAGCATGGTTACAGGCAAGGCAATGATTATAGAAAAATAGAACCATTGTGTCCCTGGTCCCTTCCTACAATCAGACTTTTCAATACACTGGCTGCTCTTACCTGGGTCTCTATTTTCTCCTCTGAAAATTGGAGCTTTTCCACGTCTAGCGTTTTCTACGAGCCAGGCTCTCTACGTGACCAGATTTTCGTGTGAAAACGTGCTATCCCAATGCTGTAGACGGTGTGAAAAATAGCCACGTCCCATCTTCCGTTTCAGGTTCTGGGATAGTAAACAAACCACCAAAATGAACATTCAAATCCATCATGAATGAGAGAGAACATGCACCCGTGTTTGCATCAGCATCACGGACCTCCCCGCCGCCCCCCCCCCCCCCCCGGAGTGGGAGGTGCTCATCTCAGTGTCAAAACATGGCTCACTCTGGTCCTGCTGTCAAATAAAGTGTCGTTTCTCGGCTTCTCTATGTAGTCAGCGCAACAGATGCAGTCAAGCCTCTGACAGCTGTTTAACAGAGACAGTGACGTTTTACAACATTCTGTGTAAGCAGGCAACAACACTTCCTGTGTTCAGCTTTTCTTTGGGGGGTATTTTTAGCTTTTTGTGGGAGGCAATACTGGGCCGTTGGTTTCCCACTAATAATTAACAAGTCGTTGGATAATTCCACTTATGACTACTTCTGCCTTTATGAAACTGTGACAGCAGAAACTTTGTTCCAAGTCCTTAAGGGACCCTTTCCCTGGTGAGAGTGTATCGCTTTTTTTGGTAATAGTCTAGCTAATTTAACAATGAATCAGGTACTGCATTCATGGTTGTGATTAAAAGGAATCCCATGTGAAATTGTTTTATAAAGGAAACAATCTCATCCCTATCTTCTTTCCTATAAATTCTATTTCCCACACGTTAGGCTGGCAAAAAATAATAATAATAAGCTCAGCTGATTCTTTTAATGCTGCTATTGGTTGAGCTAAGACACATCAGCACCTCAAATGCAGAGAGAGTTGTTCTGGAAGCAGGGGTCCTCCCTCCACACACACACAGGCTCTGCAGCAGGTGAGACAGAACATACCGGAAGGATGAGCCTGACCTGTATTTGCTTTCCCAACCCAAAGCCCAAGAGCTGACAGAAAGTTCATGGAAGCTCAGAAGACAGGTCTTTTTAAGCAGGTCAACCACTGAGCAAAATAGAATTGAAGATGGCGACCTTAATGATGCAGGAGGAAGTGACCCCCTACATCAGCCTCACATCCGGGGTAGGTGTCAGAGCATTGGGGGTGTCATCGAGGAACCCGTAGAGGATGGGATAAACAGGCCGTTGCTTTTAATCAGAGATGGACAGGCTATCATTGTACATTGTAAAACAACCCGGTTTGTAGGGTGATCTAAGTTTTTCTTCTTTAAAATCCCAATCTAAATTATACTTGTTACATAAGTGGACCTTGACTTACTTCCTAGCACTTGAGCAAGTGAAAATAGACTCTGAGTACATTTCCAGTGAATGCACAGCGCACCCAGCCCCGGACTCTGGGCGCAGAAAGTTGTGCAGAAGTACCTGGGAAAGAGGAGCGCTGCTGCGCACACATGCTCCCCGGCACTCCCAGGGAGGAACGCTCTCAGCCGGCAAAGCTCACCTCAACACAGAAATCCACGTGGCTCGGCGAGTTCCAAACATTTCCCAAGCACATCGCGATGATACGTGAGTACAAACACAAAGTGCCAGAAGCGTGGTAATCTGCCCATCACTGAAGAAGAGTTCAGGTTTGGTACGGGATTTACAAAGCACTCCAACCTGGACCCCACTTGCTGTTTAGGGCTACAAGCTCGAAGGGCCTACCGCTATCCAAGGACGCCAGGGGACCTCAGCTCAAGGTTGTCCCCTGAATGTCTCCTCTGAGTTTCCTGGGTCACACTCAATAGATACCTTGGAAAGTATTAGCACTTCATTAAACGGGTGCTACTTTTCCATTCCCATAGGCAGGTTGGAGTCAGATGGACAGGGAAGCAGGGGGGTGGGAGGAGGGAGAATACAGTGACTACAGAGAGAACCAAGAGGATACTGTCCCCTTAAAATAAAATAAAAAATTTCTTTTAATTGTTGATAGTATTACAGCTCTATCCCATTTCCTCCCCCTCCTCCCAGCACCTAGTCACCCCCTTAGGTCTTCACTACCCTATTGCCTGTGTCCATAGGCTATGCATATAAGTATATAAGTTCTTGGCTTTAATTTTAAATGAGCAAAGCAGCACCAGAGATCCTAAAAATCAGCAAAGCTACTGGCTGTCCACTAAGGCACCCCATCATGCTTCCAGGACTGTGCTGCTAGACCAGCAGTCACCACTTGGGGTCCCCCTTTTGCTTTGAATCAGCAAGAGCCCCATCGAGTGGCTCTCCACCTGCAGTTTGGGGTGATGTGGTTCTTGCCTGTCTGGAGTGGTAAGAGCTGGGCCTGTCCCCTAGATTTTGGACCCGATGGCCTCATAGGCTCTCTCCCTTCCTTACCTAGAAACACACTGGGAGGATGAACCTTCCTTACATCCATGCCACGACCATCCATCTCTACCAAAACACACGATCTGCAAGTGCTACTTAAAACCAATTTGTCAAAGCTTTTCTTCGATTTTTTCAAAGTGAAACACAAAAAAAATAAGCTGTAAGCCCATCGTTCATCACTGGTGAAGGATAGAGGGGGTGTCATTCTAATCGGGGTGAAAGCCACATGTCAGTGGTCTCTGGCCTGAGTGCCAACAAAATGGAATCGAGTTTTAGGGTTGAAGGGGACATCCTCCTTTTACTGGTGGAAACCCCTTATTCCACAGGGTAAAGAGGATCAGCCAATGAGTACATTGCAGAAGCATAACTGGAACTTTGGCTTATGCACCAATCACCCCTAAATCCCTGCCACCATTTCAGCCTCACTCTATCCTCAGGTTAGCTCTACACTTGTTAGTTGCGATGTTGGTCTGTCTTTCAAGCAACTCCACCCTGCCCTGCAGTAGATGCTGGGAGCCACATTAAGGGTCCCCCTCCATTTCCATGGCTGTGTTTCCTTATGACTATCGATCAGCGCCTATAAGCTGAGAGGGGAAGGGTCATCCTAGATGTCAGCCCTCACACCCCTGGCCTCACCAGATTTCTCACAACTTGGCGATTTAGAAATACCTTCCCATGTTAGTCTTCCATGAGACCTTGTTCTGACTATTGGAGTCAATGAATATGAATACATCTCCTACTTGGACCCTGATTGCACATAGAGACATTTTCTGCGGGTCACCTCAGTAACACTCCTCCCAGACGGACCCTGTTTGGGGCTCAACTACCTGCTTTTCTTTTGGTGACATCAACCCAAGAAGCGCATAATGTCATAGTTTCAGGCGTCTTGGTGGGTCAGTAGGAAACTATACAGTTGGGCAGGAAGTGTATTCCTAATATCTCCTCCCACATTGATGATTAACACTTTCTCTTTATAAAACATGTGGAGTCAAACCCCTGTCTCAGAGGGATTACACAGCTGATCAGGGAGCGGGGGCGGGGGGGGGGGCGTCAATGTTCCATCAGCCCAGATGGACAGCTCCTATTCAGTCACTGCTGCCATCACAAATATTATTCTTTTTTATTTTTTATTTTTTGACAGCAAATATGGTTCTATTTCTGAAAGCATCAGGGTCAGCTGCAAAAGGGAAAAGGGGAGAGAAGGAATGAAAAGGAAAGATGAAGCAGCATCCTCTCCGCCCTAACATGCCTCATTTTACTTTAGCTCGTGTGCAGTTATCTAGGTTGGGCTTAATCAAAGCATATGCTTAAACCGAGCTCTCTTCCTTGGCGTTTTCCCTGCAACGTCTCACGTTCGGTGAGGGAAGAAAGGCTATGATGGACAAGTTCCTCTGAGCAAATGAGCCTTTAGAGGGGACTTTTCATTAGGCACACAGCTCGCTGAATCTGATCAGAGAGATTCAAAGGAGGTTCTCGCTTGACCTCGGGCCTCCTACACTGGGGGCCGTGGGAGCTCAGCCTGGCCTGCAATTTCTGAATGTCAATTAGGGCAGGAGCGTCCAGAAGACATGCTTGCATGGACTGCGCATAATGAAACGGGGCCTTTACATCGGTTTCTTTTTTCTCTTTTAGCCCCACAGGGAACCCAGCAAGTTTCTATAATAATCAGAAAATATGCTTAGCAACTCAAAAAAGCATTGTAGCATCCCATTTCCGATAGAAGGGCTAAAAATCACAGTAAATAAGCCAGAAAGCAAGAGTTGCAAAGGGAGATCCAAGAAATCAAATAATAAAAGTTAATCATCTTAGATCATTAACTTAAAAAAAAGCAGGCTTGCAAAGCATCACATACAGTATCATCTCAGTTTGGTTAGAAACTGCATGTGTGTATACATCTGTATTTTTCAAAAGATGTGGGGAAAATAGGTGATAAAGTGGTACAGGTGGTTATCTCTGAACAGTAGGAATGTAATTGTTATGGGTTGAATCACTGTGCCACCCAAACAGACATGCCCAAGGCCTACCCCCCAGTGCCTCAGCATGTGACCTTATTTGAAAACAGCTTAATTGCAGGTGTAATTAGCTAAGAGGAAGTCATAAACCTTTAATCCAATGTGCCGCTGTCCTTGTAAGAAGAGAAAGTCACAGAGGTGTGCCTCGCCGTATTCCCAGTGCCTAGCAGAGTACTGGCAATTAGCATATTCATGATGAATGAGGAATTCACTTACTTAATTAATGAATCCCGTTGAAGCGGGAGAGGTGGTGAAGTCAAGTTTGTCCAGATAGAGGTGCCTATAGCATATTCAATTGAGGTTGCCTCATGGACAATTGGATCCAAGTGTATAGAGCTGAGGGCATGTCTGTGTATGGACAGCAAATAGTCAGCATTAGCAGCTGCTACAAAGCTACAGAATAAGAAGGAGTAAACATAATAGAAAAGATTGAACTGTTGGGCAGTGTGTTAGTCTGGCCTCTTTGCCCTCTGAGGTGTCGCCCTGACACTTAACAAAACCAATAGGAAATCTCTTATGGATGATGGGGGTTGTCAGAAATTCTTTGTGAATGGAACTCTCTTGAAACCCCTCAAACATCATGTGGCAGCCGTATACTCTACCTAAACATTAGCCTGTCTCTAGGAGCTGATACTGAGTGCTTACTATGCAACAGGTACAATTCTAAATGCTCTCCATGTATCCTCTCATTTAATCCTTGCTCTCCTTACACCTGTGAGGCAAATGTAATCATCATCCCCATTTCACAGATGTGGAAACTGAGGCACTGAGATACAGGCTATGGTGTCTTCCTCGTAAGCCATAATGGTAGCTCTCTGGATGTGTTCGAAAACCAAATTGCCTAGTTGTTAAAGCGGACCCAGCAGAGGAGATTCTCCACGTTGATGAGACCCACATGGTTTATGTAAAAGGTCTGAGGGTTTTATCCGTTCAGAGCAATGCCCTGTCCTCCCTTAATAGAAATGCCTCCTCTTGACTTTGTCGCTGGCGTGCTTCCCTGGCACCCATCCCTGGCAGCTGATTGAACACAGTAAATCAGCCCACGGGAATAAATCAAACTCTATTAGTCACTCTGTAGAAACGCTAAGTCTATTTATTTATTATGAGTTATTCATAAACATCAAGACTAGACTCTATAATTTAATGCCACCTGCAATGATTCCTGAAAGTGGCAATATTTTACCACCGCGATCTGATTAATTGACCTGTTCAAACCGAGCTCCAAATCAAGCATAACCTCCCTTTGACAGACGTGTATTCATCCTCATCTCAAAGCCATCCTTCTCGACTCATCAGGGGAGAACAAAAGGGCTCATCAGAGAGAATAAATTAAAATCATCTAAAATAATATGGACGTTCCACTCAAATATGTATAAGCTCCAAATACTTCCTTTTAAAAAACATAGGGTAAAGAAGTACACACTTTATGGTTTTAATTATCTAATGGTTAAAAACACACAAATGTAATATGTTCTGTCAAAAGATAGGACAATGGTTTTCCCTGGGGTTGAGGCGGGGAGACCCAGTACATGGGATGGGGCATGAGGGGGACCCCTGAGGAACTGGACTTGTTCCTGGTGCTGGTTTCACGGCTGTGGTCACTTCATGAAAATTCACCACATGAACCTTTTAGTTACATATGTTACACGTCACTAAAATGTTTGCCAGAAAGTAGTAGTTCCTACTTGGGCAGCAACATCAGCCAGGTGTTTAGTTAAAAATGATACACCCAACTCTTCCACCTCCTAGATGCATTGAGACGGGTGAGTCACATTCAATGAGCCTTGATGTGCTCACTTATAAAATAAGAAGACCTATTTCATAGACGGGTTATGTGCCGAGCCAGCTCAGCCAAGGGTTCGAAAGCCTGAGTGAGGGCGGTGAAGGATGAAGAAATGACAGACAAAGAGAATAAGCTGGGTCTAGGTCAGCGGTTCTCAACCTGTGGGTCGCGACCCCTTTGGCGGTCGAACGACCCTTTCACAGGGGTCGCCTAAGACCATCCTGCATATCAGATATTTACATTACGATGCATAACAGTAGCAACTTTACAGTTATGAAGTAGCAAGGAAAATAATTTTATGGTTGGGTCACAACATGAGGAACTGTATTTAAAGGGCCAGAAGGTTGAGAACCACTGGTCTAGGTGGATCTTCCTGTGCCTGGCTGAGGCCACAGAGAGAGATCCAGAGGCAAGCTGAGCCTTTATTTTATAGCCAGAGGTAAACAAGGTAGTGGTCACCATAGTTACAATGTTCTTGTGAGTTTCACTTGTTTTGGCGGCACTTGCTACATCTCCCTTAGCCCATTAGCTTCCCAGATAAGATCTAGGGAGCATCATAAGGTCAAGCCTAATTATGCTAAGAGGACTGTGCCCTCTAAGCTGGGACTTGTTTGTGGCTTTGCCAACAGGTCAGTCCAAGGCTTAACCCTATAGCCGCGCCCTACAGGATTAAACAGGACTATGTACATAAACAGTTTCTATATGTTCCCATTCATAAACAATGTAAATATACAATGTATATATACGTAATCTGTCAAGCTTGTAACCTGCTATGCAAATTAAGCCTTGTTACTATTATTATTATAATTACTATGCAGCCCTTACTTCCAACATTGATGCACTCTTCCTGACAGAGCCTAAGCAGAGAGGTCAATATGCTGATTATTTTCATTCTTATTTGGGCCATCCGTGTAATATAACAGTAAGAGAGTTAAACTAATTCAATACCACAATTTCACTATTACCTGTGAACCATGAAAGGCCCAGACAGGGCCAGCCTTTTTCCTGGATGAGTTAGCAGCTCCTTGTACAGGACTCTTCCAGACCTTTTCCCCAAGACCTGAACTAAAATTCAAACATGAGCCCGGCCGACATGGCTCAGTGGCTGAGCATCGACCTATGAACCAGGAGGTCACGGTCCGATTCCCGGTCAGGGCACGTGCCTGGGTTGCGGCTCGATCCCCAGTGTGGGGGGTGCAGGAGGCAGCTGGTTAATGGTTCTCTCTCATCATTGATGTTTCTATCTCTCTCTCCCTCTCCCTTCCTCTCTGAAATCAATAAAAATATGTTTTTTAAATAAAAAGATAAATGAAATAAAATTCAAACATGAGTCATTCCTTTGATGGACAATAGCGAAGATTTTTCACCACGCAATTATTTGGAAGAGAGAATCCAGTAGAACATTCTCAGCCATTAACATCTTTTCATAAACTCCTAACCTTTCCAGCCACTCGCCAGGGAGACAGGATCAGGGTAAAGGGAGCCAGGAAGGCAGGTCTGTGTCTAGAAGATCAGAGGCTCAGCGTTGTGTACAGAGTGATAGGGTCAGAGGCCTCGTCCTTTTAGTGCTCAGGTCACCAGTCTGCAGGGAGTCATGGTGGAGAATTCTGCAAACTCCTAGGGCACATTCCCCATCAGGAGAAATCACATATTTTATGTGACATAAGTTAGTTCTCTTCCGAAGTGTCTCCAAGAAGCCCCAGGCGGTGACAACAGGGCAGGGGCAGGGCACACGCTTTGGGGAGCACTGGCCCACCTTAAAGGTATATAAATGTGTCTGACATGAATGATTCTGGAAATCTGGAATGCTGTGGCAGGGATGTCATCTTAGAGACACTGGTAGGACCTGAGCTTCCTTTTTTTGAGGCAACAGTACGTAGGTTCCATCAGTGTCCAGGGTCATTCCCAGGCCCCGGAAGAGAGACTCAAAATAGCTAAAAACAAACACAAGCTTGAGGTAGACCAGACTCATTTGCAAGAAGAAATTACCCTCAAATGGGCAATAAATACTTGTGCTGCATGATTACCCCACCAACCCTTTATGTAGACCTATGCGGGAACCAAATGAGGCACAGCGAGTACCAAATCTGAAGAGAAACAGATTAGCATTCCATGGCCTCAGTCTTTAACGCACCAGCCTGGCTGAGCACAGCCATCTCGTACCGTGGACACATCAGTGCTCAGAGGCCAGAGTCCTCTCCATTCTACTCCAGTCGGAAGACAGCCCTGTCCTTGGGCCTGGAAATGGTCAAAGGCTAGAACTTCTTCCAGCTAGACTTTGCCAGTATGTGCTGTTAAGACTCCACTTGTCGCCCAGCCGGTGTGGCTCAGTGGTTGAGTGTTGACCTATGAACCAGGAGGTTATGGTTCAATTCCCGGTCAGGGTACATGCCCGGGTTGTGGTCTCAATCCCCAGGAGGCAGCTGAACAATGATCCTCTCTCATCACTGATGTTGCTCTCTCCCTCTCCCTCTCCTTTCCTCTCTGAAATCAATAAAAATATATTTTTTAAAAAAAAAAAGACTCCACTTTTCCTGAATAGGCACAGACAATGCCTTCAGACTGACTCATTCTTTTTCATGATATCTTAACATCGCCAAATAGTTTACCATCAGCAATGTTCACTCCACAAACAATTATGAGCATCTGTCAGGTGCTAAGGGCTTAGTTGAAGAAAAGCAACAAAATCCCTGCCCTCACTGGGCTTACAGTCTAGAAGGGACTGTGAAAAGTCTCATGTCAGGTGAGTATGGTGAATATCGATCCCCTTAGCAGAGACCCTCAGTGTTCATTAGGAGTAAATAAATGCACTAACTCTCTTTTAGCATCATGTCTCAGTCTCATTGGATGCTTTTAGCAGGGCATACCCATCAACATGGCATACCTATAACTCTGAGAAGCAGTGGTATAGATTGCACTAGCTCCAAGAACTCGGGAAAATGAGAGCAGCAAAGAGTAGTCATCAAAAATATTTCAATAGAGGAAATTGACTTGATTCTTGTTTTCACACGTTTGCCCTCAAGCATTCAAAATGGATTTTGGCCTCTGTCCTACCAGTAAATCCTCAGATGTAAACAAGCTGGGAACTTAGCTGGCTCCCCAAGAACATGCCCAACCCATGTCCACCTGTAGAATGACCGTGTCTACCTCATGGACCTTTTAGAATGAAGCAGGAACCGGACCAGGGGGTTAGCAAAGGGAGATTCGGCAAACAAATGTCACCTGTGTCATGATTTCACCCAAAGCTGGCCTGGTGGCCCCTGCGGCAGCCACTAACACACAGGATTCCAGGAGCTAACCCACCTGAAATGCAGAAAAAAATGACATTCTCATCTGGAAAAATCTAGGTCATTAGTTCACATATGCTGACAATCTCATAAACAAAAAAAGTACTCATTCACGGAAAAGTGGTGTTTTCTGACTTAAGAGCAAACCCATGATCTCTCATTATCCTACTTCAGAGTTTTTCTAGCTGAAAAAAGACCTTAAACACTGCTTTTAACCCAGTGTTTATGAAACTGTTGATTGCAGTTCCCTGTGAGTGAAATCAACTCAATGTGTCTCAACCAGCATTTTCCTCTAAATCAGAGAGAACGGAATGGAATAGATTAAAAAACATCAGAGCATGAGATACAGCAAGAGTATTTAGGTTTTCACAAAATTTCTATTTATGTTTATCTATCTACTCATACATGTATACATACAGGCTGGTTTATAATGTAGAATGTATTTCTTCCTGTGAGTGGTCATCAGAACTATTTACAAGCCAGGGGTGCAGCCTCACGCCCTTGTTTCATGTGTCAGTATACTGAAGCCCACAGAAGTAAAACAGTTTGCCCAAAGACACACCGACAGTCAGAGAATCTAGCAACTCTGACTCCTTGTTTGGTGTTCCTGACACTACACCAGCTAATTTTGTTCAAAAACAAAACTTCACCTCATTTTCACTTTTTAAAATAGCACATTCCTCGCCAAAACCGGTTTGGCTTGGTGGATAGAGCGTCGGCCTGCAGAATCAAGGGTCGCAGATTCAATTCCGGACAAGGGCATGTACCTTGGTTGCGGGCACATCCCCAGTGGAAGGTGTGCAGGAGGCAGCTGGTCGATGTTTCTCTCTCGTCGATGTTTCTAACTCTCTATCCCTCTCCCTTCCTCTCTGTAAAAAATCAATAAAAATGTATTTTTAAAAAATAGCACATTCCTGCCTATAAAACTTGTTTAATGATGTCTTTTCAATAACTCTCTGTCCCTTGTCTTAAAACTCCAAACAAAATAGTGACATTGACCTAGGCGGAGATCTATGCCAGAAAGACATGGAGCCTGAGGCAAAACCTGAAGGTGTTTCATTTTTCCCCTTTGTAAGCTTCTGCAGGAAATATGGCAGGAGGGAAGACCGCCGGAAGCGCCGGAAGCTCCTATTAAAAATGTATCTCTTAAACGGGCGCTGCTTACAAAACAAACCACGCTGCCCCATTTTCTCCTGATGATCTAACGGTCTTGTCAGCAGTGCTTAGATATTTTTTCCCTAAGAAGAGAAAGATGACTTTAGTCGCAGTAATGACCTTACCAACCAACCAATGAAAGTTTGTTATAAATAATAGCAATGTGGTCCTAACAGCCTTTAAATTGCACAAAATCATCTCAGGGGATTTGAGCCATAAAAAAAAAAAAAACACAGAAAACACAAAAATGTAGCATTTTCAATTAAGCTGTGTACTGGCAAACGTTAGTAGAGAAGAGAAGGAAAAGAAATGTGTGATTTCTTTGGGGTTTTTTGTGTTTGTTGTTCTTTAAATCTCTTGCATATAATTATGCAAGGAACTTCAAGCTACTTAAGTTGAACTCTGAGCCTGCAAAAATCATTTAAGCTCATTTTCTGAAGACAATTCTCTAAAACAATAGCTGGCGCGTAGGAAAATACAGGCTAACAGCTGTTTCAAATACAACTTTTATTTTTGTTTTGTGTTTTTTTCCCCTAAGGCAATTTTCTGGGCCATCATTTTTCTTGAAACATTTCTCTCACCTGAGGTGTTCCACATCTACGCTATAATAATACAAAGAAACAGATGCAATTTCAAATGTGTGAGGGAGAATGCGGACGGATCGCAAGGTACTGGCTTGAGTGATGGGAGGACTCCGCACTGAGGTGCCCCAGTCCTCCGAGTTTACTGCTATGTCCAGGGGAGGAGAGAGAAGGGAAGGGAAGGGAAGGGAAGGGGAGGGAGGGAAGGGAAGGGAAGGGAAGGGAAGAGAAAAACTGAGCCACCCCACTAAGCCTTATATTTTTCTATGTGGAAACATGTTGATAATTTTTCATT
This sequence comes from Myotis brandtii, assembly GCF_000412655.1. Taxonomy (NCBI): domain Eukaryota; kingdom Metazoa; phylum Chordata; class Mammalia; order Chiroptera; family Vespertilionidae; genus Myotis; species Myotis brandtii. Next base: position 2,064,989 of record NW_005357453.1, read on the forward strand.
CAGGTTTTTTTAAAAAGTTGGCACTCCCAGGCCAAACGGAGAATCCAAAAAAGGGAGATTAACACCCAAAGGGAGTACCCCAGGCGCTGAAGGTAAACTTTGCCTTCCTCTTTGCTTTTTCATGGGTCAGTCCTGGCTCTGTACCTTCTCCAATATGCTAACGTTTGGTTTCTCTTTTATAAATATTTCCAAGAAGTACCCCACGCACTCCAAACAGCTCCCCGCTGGGAACCCTTGGACCGCGGAAACCAACCATTACAGACCAATGTCATCCTTCCAGATGGACTGGCAGGCGTGGAGGGGCCTGGCCGCATCAGGAGACACATCCTCCCCCTTCCTCCAGCCAGCGGCAGGGGTTCTGCTCTTTGGATGATTGGGATGGGTGACTCTGCGTTATTGACTAATCCCAAAGGTTATAAATCATCTTATGCAAAAAGAAAGAATAACAGCCAACATTCTCAACTAACTGGTGGTAATTCTCCGTCGTATAAAACGTCAGCCGGAAGAAGCTTCCCTTGTGCACTCCTAGTTAAAGCCCTCGGGACAAAGGGCCTGTCTGACCCGGAGCTGCATTCATTCCCCCTACAGTTCCCTGGGGACAAGCATCTGTCGATACAACTCAAGCCTACCCCACCCCAAACGGAGCAAAAATCAATCTCTTTGCTTCCCATCTCCTCCGAGAGTGCTTAGAGCATTAAGACAGCCCGTAACAGAGAGAGATCAACTATTTTACCACTTGTCAGCTGCTCACGCTACATTCCATAACAATCTTGGTCACACCTCCGACAGCCACATAAAAAAAAAAGGTCCCTAGATGCACCCCACCTTACAGAATTTCAAGAGATCAAACGGCTTGCAAAGCCCCAGAGTGAGAAAACGCTGAGCACCTAGCCACCTGTCTCCAGAACTCCCCTTCCCTCCAGGTCTTAGCTAACGGCACGTTCTCATAAACCAGCCATGCATCGCCCAAGCAAAAAGGAGACTGACATTCCAGGGAATCGATCAAGTGTATATTTAGTTTCACTTCGGCATGCTCAGTTAAATGGCTGCACACTTTTAAATGGGGCGGGGGGGCAGATTTGAGTACAGTGAATGTTCCCGCAAGATTTACATCTCCAAGTGTCAGCTGATTCTCAAGGTGGAGGAAGAGGACTGTGTCGTGTAATCCCAAGAATCGCTAATGATGAATCCTCTGCTTTCCTACCCCAAACGGAAATTCTATCCCGATCATGAGAAATCTGGTGCTTCTAACGCATGGCTTATGCCAGCTCAATTATCTTCATCGATTTACATCCATTATGTCTTATCTCCTTCTGTATTCTGTCCTTCCAAATTCTTCTTGACACCAACTATGCTTGAAATCCTATGCTACATCGGGTATGGTGTTTTTAAAGAGAATCACAATTCAGAGTGGGAAGTATTTCATGTTCCATGAGAAGCACCTGGGAGCCCATATTTCTATCCAATGGGGAAACCATTTTCAGCTCTGACTCCCCTCTCCTTCTCCCCCTTCCTCTTCCTTCTCCTCTTTCTCTTTATCCTCTCACCCTTTTCTTCTTGTTGTTTTTAGTGCTTCCAATGCTTCATAGTTTTTAATATTCAAATAGAGCCACAATTTCTAAGCCAAATGCTATCTGATATTTTTTAATATATTTTTATTGACTTCAGAGAGGAAGAGAGAGGGAGACAGAGATAGAAACATCGATGATGAGAAAGAATCATTGATCGGCTGCCTCCTGCCTGCCCCACACTGGTGATTGTTGAGCCCACCCGGGCCATGACCTCCTGGTTCATAGGTCGACGCACAACCACTGAGCCACGTTGGCTGGGCGCTACCTGATATTTTAAATGAACCACGTTACTGCTGCCTCTATGAACAAAAGAGAACAGATCAGTGTTTCACCCTCTTTATGTAGGTGCTTTGCTCAGAATCAAATTCTTGTTTCTTCCTAAAGGTATCAGCAATTGTATCTTAGCGTCCGGAGTCTTTTATCCAACAAGCTTGTGTGAAATAATATTATGCGCTAGGCACTGGATAAACAAAGATGAGGAAAATTAAACTTTCTGCCCTCCAAAAGCTCCTAGGAGAAACAGACAAAAACGCCAATTGCACTAAAGAAATAGAAGTGCCATGACAGAGATATGAACACAGAGGCGGGTGATCAGAGTGACTGTTCAATGTGTTTGCAGTTGTAGATAATATTCTGGGGTCTGAGAAATACAGGAATGTATCTGCTTTCCTTTGGCAGAATGTTACTACCAGAGAGGATTTCACAGGCTCAAACCACGCATAATACCACTATTACTACTCATCCGGCTAAAGAAAGGGTCATTTTTCTACTATTCATCTTTAGATGTCTCGTCTACTAATTTAATCTCAGTGATGTCTTTGGCTTCGTAGGGATGTGGAGCAATAGAGTTATATGGGCTGGTAGATGAGTAAAAAAAAAAAGTCATTCCATTTTGCAGACTTAGAAAAATTATAATGAAATGGGAATAAGAAATGAGGAGGATGGACAAGAGCTTTTTCAGAAACGTATTACTAATGTGCCCCAAACGACTCTCTGTGCAACCATGTCTCAATGTCTGCATTATATGCTATCTCAACAACCGGAATGTGAATCAACATTTGAGTCAAATTCTATTTCAATTCTACCCCAGGGCAATTTAAAGAAAGAATTCAGTAAATTTCCTTATAAAGCAGATAGTTTCTTATAATGTGAATAATCACTTCCTCGTTTTATGTTTTATAACTTGGAGTTTTGTCAAGTTGGCGTCACGAAATGCAAACGGCACCTTATATTTTATGTTAAAAATAAGTAGCAGCGCCTGGCAACAATTTATCTCCAGATGCATTCTAGTCATCGGGTGTATGAGAGCAGCTCTTCTAGTTTGGGATAAGTTGCACCAGGTAGACCAGAATCCCAGGAAATAGCAGACTAAGAAGAAAACCCTTTTTCTATTTAAAAAAAAAAAAAAACTAGAAAAATCTTTCTGGTAAAGCAAGAAAGAGGAAAGGAGGGAGAAGGAAGGAGGGGAGGAGAGAAGAAGGGAGGGAGGGAGGAAGGTAGGGAAGAAGGGAAGGAGGGAGAGGCGGAGGAAGAAAGACGCAGCCAGCACTTCTCACACTTCAATGCACACAGGAGTCCCCAGATTTTGTTAACATGCAGATTCTGATTCAGGAGGTCTGTGGTGAGGCACAGAGGTCCTGCATCTCTAACAAGTTGCGGGTGATGCCAATGCCACTAGTCCATGGGCCATACTATGGCTACCAAGGAGCTAAGCCAAGTCTCTAATACAGGCGGTTAGAAGCCTACGCTGTACCATGCAGTTTATCAGCAACGTGAACATCCGGGCAAAATGTCTCTGAGATCTCCGAGAGAAAAGGGGAAATCACTTGAGACAACATTTCCTACTCCCCAAATGTTCTTCCATCGTACAGCCCTACCCTCACTTTTGCGGGGGGGGGCGGGGGCAGCTGTTTGGAGCAGGGGGGCAGCTACCATGCCGTTTTCAGCAGAGTCTTCACATTTTATAGCCGCCATGGGAAGGGAGGACGTACTGGATATGATCAAAGGTTTTTAGCTTTGGTCTCAGGCAGCATTATTCCATGGAGCCACCCTCTGCTCATTCTTTCAAAAACTATTAATGCCATGTTTGTTACACCGGCTCCCTGTCTTGAGATGTCTCTGGAACAACAGTGCTGAATATGGGAAGTTTTTCCTTTGAACTCGGGCCAAAGGAGCACATTAGCCCCAGAACACCTTTGGGCTCTAAACACTGTATCAACTTTGAAGTTAACCATGAGGCTGTATTTTCAGAAACATATTTACTGAAAAAAATGTCGCTATGCCATTGTAGCGATGTCCTAAAGCCGTGGCCCACAGGAAGGCACAGAAAGAACTTCCCTTGAACTGGGCCACGGGATCATTTCCACATCTTGGTTTTCCCAACAGCCAAAGAGGATTCCGTCCTGAAGAAGACGTACCTCACATGCACATTCTAAGGCTCCCATTTCTCCCTGGTTTAGAGCAAAGCTCCCTCACACCACACACCAGCCACCGCCTCCACGGGACCCCACTGCCTGTGCAGTAGAAGTAAACCCGCAAAAAGAATACTTAAAACAAAACATGGTATCCTTTGGAAATGGCAGACAGCTCTTCTCCAAAATGAAGGAGAAAAAAATCTTGACGGAGAAATAAATCACAATAGCAGAATTGTTGTTTCAATGATATAGCAGGCAAAAACAGGGTACCGGAGCAAAACTCCTTAAGACATGTCGTGGCACATCAATTAAATCTATATTTAGTGAAGTCTTACACATTTCCTGTGGGATGTATATTTCATGCTTCCAAGTTGACGTAGGGTAAAATTATTTCCATAACTAAATACCCTTTCCATGTCCATAAAAACCACCATAAGTAAATGGAGAAGGAAAACCACGCGAAGAATTACGTTTTCACTGAGATTAGAGATTGTTATTACATACACTACCATACCCTACAGATGCCTGTAAATATGAAGACATACAGAGAAAGATGCAGGAACCTAATTTTTATGATGCTTTATTGCTATTATTATTATTATTATTATTAAGGTGGCCTTCTTTGTAAAACATAACCTGTTTCAGCAGACATGACAAGTCTGCCCTCTGGTGGAAACACGGGGTTCGCACGTCAGGCCCTGCTCTTCTGGTCCCTGCAGCAGAAGAGCTTGCGCCTCCTGCCTTGCTCTTAGACACCTCCGGGGTGCCTCTCCGAATAGTGGGGTACACCCTGCAGAGGTGTGCTTACAGGAGACACAGGGAAGCCCTGGGTGAGGGCTGACCCTAGGGAACACCACAGACCCAGACACGTGGTCCCATGGCCGGGTCCGAGAATCCAAGGGAAGAAATCACTTGTTAAAATCTTTCTTGTGGGCAGTATTACACATGTCCCCTTTTTCCCCCATTGACCCCTCCA
>NW_005357453.1:2070066-2073682 GCF_000412655.1 Myotis brandtii
ACCGCACTACTGTCTGTGTCCATGGGTTATGGGTTATGCATTAAGGTCTTTGGTGAATCTCTTTCTGCCGCCCCGTCACCCCCCATCCTTTCCCCCCACCCGCTTCCCTCTGAGATCCATCACTGCCTTGAGTCCTGCTGGGATCCTTCGCTCAGACTGCCCTCTGGCCCCAGGAGCTCCAGCCTCCTGCCTCCTGTCAGGGTCTTTGAAAGCTGAGAGCTACTTATAAAAAGGGCAGCATCTACTCTCAGTGTGATCTGGGGAGCCTTGGAACCACTGGGAATCAGAAGGCGGGTGACACAGGGCTGGGGAGAGCCTGCCCACCCCCCATCTATGTGCCCAGCACGCACCAATGCACCAAGGGCCCAGAGCTCAATGGCTTCGGCAGTCAAGGGGCTCCCGCACAAGGCACCCCTGGGAGGGACCTTTGGGGCTGGCACAGCAAAACTCCCAGGTGGGGACGAAGAGCAGCTTCGCCAGCATCAGCCCCGGGACCACAAAGGGCACGAGGATGCCTTGCAGTGGCTGAAAGGCTTCTATTCGCGAGCAACACGAGGTACTCTGAGATGATCCCTGGCAATGGCTGGCAGCTGGAGACCCTGAAATTGGAGGATTGGGAAGAGCCGGGAGGGGCGTGTTTACTGTTACTTTAAGCACCTTTTTAGGCTCAAGCTGAGGTGACCTAATAAAGACAATGGCATAGCCTTGGCCACTATCGGGGACCTGTAGCCAACATCATGGAATTCAGCCTTGTCCTGACCCACCAACATGCCACATAAAAAGCAGCGGTTCTGGTGAGTGAACACGATCAAGAAAGAAGGAAACAGCCCTCACCGGTTTGGCTCAGTGGATAGAGCGTCGGTCTGCGGACTCAAGGGTCCCGGGTTCGATTCTGGCCAAGGGCATGTCCCTTGCTTGCGGGCACATACCCAGTGGGGAGTGTGCAGGAGGCAGCTGATCAATGTTTCTCTCTCATCGATGTTTCTAACTTTCTATCCCTCTCCCTTCCTCTCTGTAAAAAAATCAATAAAATATATTTTAGAAAAAGAAAAAGAAAGAAGGAAACAGAAGGCTGGGAGAAACTAGATAGTGTGGGAGAAACTAGATAGTGTGGGAGAAACTAGATAGTGTGGGAGAAACTAGATAGTGTGATTAAGAACAGAGCAGGTCCTACCTGGTTTGGCTCCGCGGATAGAGCCTCAGCCTGCAGACTGAAGGGTCCCAGGTTCCACTCCAGTCAAGGGCATATGCCTGGGTTGCGCAGTAGGGGGCGTGCAGGAGGCAGCCAATCAATGATTCTCTCTCATCATTGATGTTTCTATCTCTCTCTTCCCTCTCCCTTCCTCTCTGAAATCAATAAAATATATTAAAAATCAATAAAATATATTGAAAAAAGTGGAGCAGCCAGGCTGCACAGAGAATAAACCCTGGAGGATCCCCCATGGTCTGAACCTCAAACATGCAAGGAACCGTCAGCTTCTCATTGTATTTCACGTTCCCACCACTGGGATTCACATCTGGTGAGTCTATTTCTTTTTTTCTGTCTTTTATTTTTTATTTCAGAGAGGGAGAGATAGAAACATCAATGATGAGAGAGGATCATTGATCAGCTGCCTCCTGAATGCCTTCTACTAGGGATTGAGCCCACAACTTGGGCATGTGCCCTGACCAGGAATCTGAACCGTGACCTCCTGGTTCATAGGTTGATGCTCAACCACTGAGCCATGCTGGCCAGGTAAGTCTATTTCAACAGGGCTTTGCATTCAGATATCCAATCATTCCCTTCTCTAATCATTCCCTTACCACCATGCATGTGGAACTTGGGCCCTGAGTTCCCACCTGTGTGACTCTTTCCCTGTGAGTACCGGAGCTGTGGAAGGGATGACATCATCCAAGGAAGGATGATGACAAATGGAATCAGGTTGATAGAAGAGGCACAATACGACAGGTGGAGAGGAGGCGTCACCCATCAGATCAACTGTGACCAGTCGGCCATGCCTGCTTGGAGCCCCCCGGGGATGATGCCAGGATGGTTCCCAAGGTTGCTGGGGTGGTGCGTGGGGGAGAGGAGGCTAGACATGGAGGCAGTATCCCAGAGACACAAAATGCCAAAGAACAGCCAGGAAGCACTCCAGAAAGAAATATTCAGCAGGGCAAGTGCCTCAGGGAAACCATGGAGGATTACGGGCTGAGAAAAGGACGCTGGGATTGGCCGTTTGTGAGTTGACTGAGCTCAGTGTCCCTGGTGTGGAGGGGCAGCCAGAGGAGGATGGAGGAGTACGCGCGAGGAGCTGAGATGACATCACTGAGGAGAGACCGTGCCCACGGGAAATCCCGGGGTCCCTCTTCACACCCTACGGCGTCTGCCCAGGAATCTCAAGACATGCTCCATCCCGAACTACCACTGTCGTGTGTGCTGTGCCCTTTTGTCATTCTCCCCCCCCACACACACACACACACACACACCGTCACCCCACCTTGCCCTACAGCTTAACTCTCCTTGGATAACATAAGGAAAGAAACTGGGACTTTTCAAATTGGAAAGACAAAGGCCAAAAGGACATATTGTATATAAAAGGACACACACAGAGAGCGAGAGAGAGAGAAAGGCTCTTTCACTAAAAGAAAAATAATAATAAAAGGGAGTTAAATGAGGCGAAAGGACAGCAGAGCCCTGCCCACCCCGGAATGAAGCTTTGAAAGGACAATGGGAGGGACAACCTGCGAGGGTCAAACAGCAACGGTGACCAGCCGCAGACCGGGAAACACACCACCCGTCCAGTCCTAAACTTCCAGTGACAGCCGCCTCGGATGGCCAGTGTTTAAAGTTGCATTAGCGGGAGATGGCCACCTAGGGGATTGCTCTGGAGCCGTCTCAGCGTGAGGTAACGGATCGGGCCCTCATTAGAGTGAAACAGGGAGAGAGCTGTCATTGAAACCTCGGGGTTCAGCTCAGAGCCCGGCCCTGGCCGTTGTTTATACCACACTGACCCCTGCAGGTTCTCCCTTTTGTTCAGAAGGCGCTAGGCATTTGGCCCAGGGTCGGGGGAGAAATAAATGAAAAAAAAAAAAAAAAGAAGAAGGTTGCTTTGCTTTCTTAACATCCAAAGGGGTGTGAAAAGGAGCAAAGCAGCGGGTTCTGGCTGCCAGGTGCTATCCATTAAAACCACCTTCATGAAGCAGAATCTGCCCTGCCTGTCTGTGTCTCCTGCCCCAGCTCCCGCCGTTCCACTGGCCACAATGTTAGTGGGGAAGATTGGAAACAACTGCTTGCATTTTAAAGGTGCGTCTCTGATTTCCTGCCCTTGCGGTAGCTGAGGCCTCCCGGGCTGCTGCGGGCTGCCGGCTGCGGGGAGGTGCGGGAAGGTGCGGGAAGGTGTGGGAAGGTGTGACCTAGGATGGCCAGGTTGTTCTAGTCACTCTCCTCGCCTTCTTCGTTCTCAGCCAGGAGAGGAGGCTGAGTCCTGTTGCGATGAAACCCCAACCCTTCCCGGGAAGGCGTGCTGCCTGTGGCCGCAGGGTGAGGGGACACTGTCAAGCTCTCCCGGAAACCTCGGGGACACACTCCAGTAACAGAAATCTGGCTTTTTAGCTCACAGGCCACGCAGGGATGTGT
>NW_005357453.1:2073788-2074260 GCF_000412655.1 Myotis brandtii
CAGGAAACTTCGGGAGCTGAGATTCCATCTGCCTGTCTGACTTCAGGGCCGGGTAGTTGTGAGGGTGAGTTCCAAGGTGGCAGTAAGAGTTAACCCTGGAAGGGCAGAGAGCCCATTGGTCAGTCCAAAGGGGCAGGATATGTGCCCTAAAAGGCCAGCGACCCGCAGTGATGGTCAGGAAATCCACACCGTGTCACAAACAGGGACAAGGGAGGAAATATCAGGGCCTTTGGAAGCGCTCACTCTAAAACAGTGGTTCTCAACCTTGGCTGCACATTAGAATCACATGGGAATCTTTTTAAAATCCTGATTTCTGGGCCTCATCCTCCGGAAATTCTGTTTCTTTGTTACTCCTGTTGTGGCTTCACCCCATAACAAAGAAACAGAATTTCCGGAGGATGAGGCCCAGAAATCAGGATTTTAAAAAGATTCCCAGGTGATGCTAATGTGCAGCCAAGGTTGAGAACCACTG
>NW_005357453.1:2075555-2092438 GCF_000412655.1 Myotis brandtii
TAACAAAGAAACAGAATTTCCGGAGGATGAGGCCCAGAAATCAGGATTTTAAAAAGATTCCCAGGTGATGCTAATGTGCAGCCAAGGTTGAGAACCACTGATCTAAATCCATAGCTCGCACACTCTCTAAACATCATGTAAAGACTTTGTTCCCCCAGTTTACCACTTGTCCTTTGATGTTATGATGGTGGGTTATTGTTGTTGTTGTTTTACCATTTAAAAGGGGTTTCTTTTCTTTTTTTAATTTTTCAGTTAGCCAACGTGCTCTCAGCTAAAACCACCTGAATGAAGCAAAAGTTGTCAGTGCAAGTCTCGTGCCCAAGACATGTCTGTGACTAAACCAGTGGTCCGTTTCATGCCAACTGCCCTGGAGAGGTCACGGGGGTCAATGGGAGGAGCTGCGTAGCACCCAGTTCCTCCCCTGATTGTCTGGGTCTGAGCAGGGGAGACGTGGGGCTGTAATGGCCTCCCCTCCAAGACAGCTGCCCTCAAGCCCCTCTCCCCAGCAGAGAAACCATGAACATCTCCACGGAGCTCTCACCTCTAAGAGGCTGAGCCTGAGCGATGTAATCGCAGGGAGTCTCTTTAGCCCTGGGGACTGTGGGAGAAGGCCTCCTATGCCCGTCTCTACATGAGGGAATTTGTTTTCTTTTCAAAAATGAATATCTACGAGGGGCTGGGGCAGGATTTCTAAACTAGACACCTGATTTGACACCACACATTAAAAAAAAAGTCACTTAACAGCCCATGTCCGTGACTAAACCCGTTGCCCGTTTCATGAAAATTGGAGCGATGCCTTCCATGCTGCCCCGGGCACTGTTTGGCGTCTCAGGCTGTCTTTGCTACTGATAAATCTAGTCATGGACGGGGCGGTGACCTGATTTGATGGGTGACTTCGCCGAAATAATTGGATGGACAGTTTTCACAGACGAGGAGCGTGCACACCGTCTTCTGCCCATTAGGGTCTCCTTCCTGGACCCACAAAGCAGCCTAATTATTCACAATTTTCCAGTTTCCCTCTGCAACTGTCACTCACAGAGAAGGCCAAGAAGCGGAGCCAAAGAAACCCATAAATATGTAAGCACTTGTCAGAGGGACCCACCTTCAGTCTGCGGAGCCCCCACCTCCATCTCCAAGGACTCCTGACGCAGCGGGTCCTACGGCCTGTCCTCAGATACACCCCTTTCACAGGCGTGTTTTTAATGACAAAAGAGCAACAGAGCAAGCACCTGCTGTCGAATTAGAAGGCTTCATCATCACTCTACAATTTCTGATAAACTAGGAGAATGTAAATCTTCCCAAATTACAAAAAAAAGGCGATGTATGCAGTTGACCCCCTGAGCAACACACGTTTGAACCGCACAGACCCATTTGCACACAGGTCTTCTCAATAAATACGATGAGCCCTGTGTATCCGGCGTTTTTAATTCACAGATTCAATCAATCAGGGGTCAAAAACACTATTCTCACATTCGCAACCGCAGATTCCCCAACTCGGGTGGAAAATACAAACTCCGATCCACGGTTGGTTGGATCAGCGGGTGCAAAGGGCCGGTGGTAGAGTCGAAAGCTGTACACAGATTCTCGACTGTAGGTGCTGTGGCACTGACTGGTGAGAGAAAAAGCAGAGGAGGAGAGAGGAGAGGAAAGGGGGAGAAGGAAGGACACCCCCACCAGATAACAGGTCCCCCCGATGAAGCCCGAGCATGAGTTCCACCCCAGCTCTCGGAGGAGTCGGGCCAGAGCTCTGAGAGAGGCTGGTAAGGAACACCTGCAGGTTATTCTGGAAACTCAGCCAGGCCTGTTCCTCTGAGCACGTTTCCCTTGAAGCAGTTCACGGACATTGATGAATGAGCTGGCAACGCTCACCCCACACTTCCTTGAATAAAAACAATTCTGAAACGAGCTTGCATACATTTTTATATTATTTTTAGAAAGAATGTAGTGTTCGGGAAATATATTAAATTGATGACTTATTCCCAAGGGTACAGAAAGTTTCCCATTTACCCTGCTGGGTCATTACCTCGGTTTGGTCCGCCTGAACCTATCTCGACAGCCAGTAAAAATGAAGGTAATGAGGCTGCCTCGCCAACCAAAGGCTAGGAGAGTGAAGCGTTAAAGAGAGAAAGCAGCCGTCTCAGCGGGGATGCAAAATGCCGAAGCAGCGATATTTTCTCAAATATCCTAATGTGCCTTCTTTCAACAGGGGGCTGTCGTCCTTACTTTATCAACTTTGACACAAGATTTTACTTTGCATTTTTCTTTTTTTAAAATAAAACCATATATTTATTTACAATCTAATGAACTGTAAAATTCAAAATAAACCCCAAGTTATATCCATTATCTTGTGAACATACTTTTTAATTCTTTATTGTTTTAAGTATTATATATGTCTCCTTTTTCCCCCATTGACTGCATTTTTCTTTTTTAAAAAAATATGTGTTTATTGATTTTTGAGAGAGAGGAGAAGGGAGAGAAATAGAAACATCAATGATGAGAGAGAAACATCCATCAGCTGCCTCCTGCACGCTCCCTACTGGGGATTGAGCCTGTAACCCGGGCATGCGCCCTGACAGGAATTGATCCGGTGACCTCTTGGTTCATAGGTCGACACTCAATCACTGAGCCACACCAGCAGGGCTCTTTGCATTTTTCTTTATCATTCCCTGTATATGTGTGTATACTATATATTCAGGGTGGGGTAAAAATACACTGAGTGCCAGATTATTATGACTGGCCAGATTATTATGACCACCCCATCAGTACAATGAAGTGAATTAGCTATGCAAGTAATAATAATAATAATAAAACCTTGAGAGTATTTGCTTAGGAAGTTTTCAATATTCAGTGTTTTTGGAAGTGTCAATGACGTACTGATGGGGTAGTCACAATAATCTGGCCACTCAGTGTAGGTTTACAGTTGTGAGTACATGAAACACAGTTTATTCTTGTATTATTTATTAACTAGAGGCCCAGTGCACAAAAATTGTGCAGGGGGGGGTGTCCCTCAGCTTGGCCTGCACCCTCTCCTCTCCAATCTGGGACCCTTCGGGGGATGTCCAACTGCTGGTTTAGGCCAGATCCCTACAGTCGGACATCCACAGTCAGATATCCCTGCACAATCCAGGACCACTAACCACCTGCCTGCTCACTCCTAACCATTCTCCTGCCTGCCTGCTCGCTCCTAACCACTCGCCTGCCTGCATGCTCAGTGCACGACATAGCAACCGGTCATTCCAGTCATCCCAGTCATTCCACCCTAACGGTCACTTAGGCTTTTATATATATAGATGATTGTATTACTTTCCATACTGACAACTGTAAACCTACTTTTGATCCTCCCTGTATTTCTGTCCCAAGTCATATTTTTTCACCTTTCTCATTCTGTTCTAATTCCCAGGTTCCCTACTCTCCTCAAGCTTCACACTTTGCACTTGTTAGAGGTCATGTTATTCCTCTCGGTTCTGGATATTTTACCAGATGTTAACCTGATCCATTCCTCTCTAGAATTGGCATGGCCATCATGCTGTTCTTTCTGTGAATATACTAACCTAATCCACACAGATAGAAGGGAGAGGGGACGGTGGGGTCCTGCGTGGACTCTGGCACCAGGCTGCCCAAGGTCAAGCTGTGGCTCTGATGCCCACTAGTTGGGTGCCCTTGGGGGAGGTTCTCTAGGACTCGGTTTCCTCATCTACAAAATGGGGACAGTGCTATCTCTGTTGTGGGGTTAGTGTGAGTCTAAAATGAGATCATGCCTGTGTCTGGCATTATTATTTCCTATATCATGAGCTGTCCTCTGGAAGTTCTCCAGCTCATTTTTATATTCCCTGGAAATGAAAATGGAATGTAAGATGAGACACAGTCATCCTGAAAGAGTTTGAAACGTGGCACTTCCCTCTGCGTGAGCAGAAAGATGTGCCAGGAAGGCCCAATCACTGCGATCTTCTCCTGTTTCTAATGTGGCACCTTAATGTGGTCACGGGGGTGACCCTGGGTTTACTCCCCACCTGTCCTCTCTCTTTCCCATGTGTGTGCCCACGCTTAGCTTTAGAAGTGGTTGCATCTTCTAAAAGCACATCACTGGGTCAAACTGAGAGTTCTTTCCCGTGTTCACTAGCCCAGCCTGCCAATTTCTATCACCAGGGGAGATGAAGACAGACGTCAGCATTTTTTCTTTAGGGCTAACCAAAACCTGTCAGCAAAACCACCCAACGCAACAAAGAAACTAGCCCAGCTGGTGTGGCTCAGTGGTTGAGCATTGACCTATGAACCAGGAGGTCAGGGTTAAATTCCCGGTCAGTGCACATGCCCAGATTGTGGGCTCAATCCCCAGTGTGGGGCATGCACGAGGCAGCTGATCAATGATTCTCTCTCATCATTGATGTTTCTATCTCTGTCTCCCTCTCCCTTCCTCTCTGAAATCAATAAAAATATAATTTTTAAAAAAAAAAAGAAAAGAAAGGAATGAGTCTGCCATCAAAGGAAAGAAATTAAAATTGAAACTTATAATGAGGAAGATGCTACTGTAACATCAGTTCCACACTGAACTATTGCTCACCAAGTTCTGTCTGGTACGTCTGCCTCTCCACAGAGCTTCCGTTAACGGTCTCACCCCTTTCTGGCAGATATTTTGGCCAGAAAGCCCTCCTATCCACATGTGTTTAATACTAGGATAGGCAAAGAAATTCTGATGACTCAGAATGAAAGTACCTAAGAAAAGAAAAAGATCACTCAAATACTTGATAGGGAAATGTTAAAATAAATGTCAGGATCAGGTTATGATTTTGTAAGAATATCATTAATTTTTTTCAGCCCCACAAAGATTATGGTAACCAACCAAACAGCATCCCATATGACAGTGGGTTAGGACAGAGGACAGATGATGTCTCACTCACGTGTTGGATTTGGAGAGTATTCTGTATTTCTATTATTACATCCAGCACAATCTTGAGAAAAATATTAGGGTGAAGGAAGGCAACTCTTTGAAGCAAAAAAACAGAATGATTAAAAACAGAGCAATTGCTTCAGATGTGCATTGAACTTACATTGAATTTGGACTTCACTGTGCATAGAATATAAGGCTACTCTTTTGTTTGATTCTCTCAACAATAAACAAGTCTCTTAAGATGTAAGATTATTAAGTTTTGACATTAAAACAGAATGAAATAATGTCCTTCAACAGATAAATTAATAACAATGGATGAGCAAACACCCATAGCAATAAAAGAAAGAACTTTACATACACGACTCATTCTCAAATGCATTATGCTAAGTGAAGGAAGCCAGACTTACAGGTTATATACTGCATGACTCCATTCATGTGACATTCTGAAAAAGGGAAAAGAATATAGGGATGGAGAACAGGTGAGTGTTGACAAGGTTTAGGGTAAGGAAGGGGTTAACTACAAAGGGCTAGCACAAGGGGAGTGGGGAGGGTGGTGGTGATAGAAGTTTTCTGTTTCAATTATGGTGGTAGACATGGGCCTCTATCCATCTGTCAACGCTCATAGGGCTGCATAGCAAAAGTCTGAATTTAATATGATTTTTAAAATAAATATTTTTCTAAAAACTTAGAATGGTATCTAATCCTTCAGGCATGCAGGAGTACTTCTCTACCCTCCCTCCCATCCACTCCCACTCAACCTTGGAGAGTGGCATGTACTTGAAAGGCAAAAGAAAATGCTCAGATATCTCCACGTTTTGACTATGTATTTTTTTTCATTGCATGTGCTGGAACCTCAGGATGCCCCTTCCCAGATATGATGACTCTATTGTGCAAACACCTTTTCTCTGTCCTACAGCCTCACTGAGTAGTTCTAGCCCTTTTAACCAAGAAAGTTCTAATATAACATGAATAAAAGAATGGGTTAAAAAAAAAAGTCTAAAATGTTAAGTTCAAGGTAGGGAAGACCTATGACTCTGTAATTGCTGCAATAATTAAGTATTATTACCAAAGTTTAATGAGGAGCATTGCTTTTTCTTTCCAGGAGGTAAAGTGTTTGCAAGATTCCTCAGCCTGTGGCCTGGTTGTTTATTCTTACACCATTTATTTGCTGCAGATTAAGAAAAAAAATAAAGCAATTATGCCTTAATTAGCTTAGATAATTTGTGAAGAAAGAGCAGCAGAGAGATTATCTTGCTTATTTTGTTTAATGAGTGCAAATAAGATTAGCCAGGGTAGAATTGAAAAGTAAAGTTTTAATGGAATGGCACCAAATGCTCATTGCTCTTTAAGTATTTTCATTCTAGAATATCTAAATATGAATTGGGTCATCAACAGAGCTTTGCCGAAGACCCTGGTAATAACCAAGTTAGCATCTGCTACTAAAATGCTGATCACAAAGTATGTAGGAAAGAACTTGGCCTTGCCCAATGAGAGGACTGGCTATTGGCCTCTGCTTCTGGAAGGTAATCTATGCCACAGTTAAGAGGTGTCTTTTAGGGTGTGGCCTAGTCACACTACATTTTAGGGTGGGGCCAGTCACAACCATGTGACTTGAAGTGGGTGCTTTGGGTCAAGCTGTATCAGTCAACCTGGAGACACTTCACCCACATGGGCAATCAGTCAATCAACCCATCAGTCATGCCTACATAGTGAAGCCCCAGCAAAAATCTCTGGACACAGAGGCTCAGGTGAGCTTTCCTGGCTGGCAACACCCTGTGCGTATTATCACACACTGATGCTGGGAGGGCAGCGTGTCCTCACTCAACGGGAGAGGACGGTGGAGCCTTCGCATTTGGAACCCTCCCAGACTCTGCTCTTCCTTTGGCTGACGTTAGTCTGCGTCCTTTCCCTGCAATCAGCCATAGTCATGCATATAACTGAGGGTGGTCTGGGGAACCCCTGAACTTGCAGTTAGTGTCAGAAGTGGTCTTGAAGAGGACTGTGCGTTCAAACTTTGCAGCTAATGTCACGTACTAAATTGACAATCTCATCCCCAAATTGACTCTTTTGAAAAGTCCTTGCTCATGTCCTGGAGGCACGTATAACCCAGTTAGGATGAGAAATTAGACAGGGAACTCATACAACTTAAAAAAAGGAAGATAAACAATCCAATCAAAAAATGGGCAAAGGACCTAAATAGACACTTTTTGAAAGAAGACCAACAGAAGGCCAAGAGACATATGAAAACATGCCCAAAGTCACTAAGCATTTGAGAGATGCAAATCAAAACGACAATGAGGTACCATCTCACACCTGTCAGAATGGCTATCATCAACAAATCAACAAACGACAAGTGCTGGAGAAGATGCGGAGAAAAAGGAACCCTCATGCATTGCTAGTGGGAATGCAGACTGGTGCAGCCACTGTGAAGAACAGTATGGAGTTTCCTCAAAAAATTAAAAATGGAACTTGCATTTGACCCAATAATCCTACTTCTGGGAATATATCCCAAGAAATCAGAAACACCAATCAGAAAGGATATATCCACCCCTATGTTCATAGCAGCACAATTTACCAATAGCTAAGATTTGGAAACAGCCTAAGTGCCCATCAGCAGATGAGTGGATTAGAAAACTGTGGTACATCTACACAATGGAATACTATGCTGCTGTAAAAAGGAAGGAACTCTTACCATTTGCAACAGCATGGATGGAACTGGAGAGCATTATGCTAAGTGAAATAAGCTAGTCGGAATAAGATAAATATCACATGATCTCACTCATTTGTGGAATATAATGAACAACATAAAATGATGAACAAACATAGAGCCAGAGTCATAGAAGCATTGAACAGACTGTCCAATTTAAGAGGGAAGGTGGTGTGTGTGGGAGGTGGGGGGGGGACACGGTAAGAGATCAATCAAAGGACTTGTATGCATGCATATGAGCATAACCAATGGACACAGACAATAGGGGGGTGGTGAGGACATGTGCTGGGGGTGGGAGTAGCTGGGGAGAGGTCAAAGGGGGAAAAAGGAGACTTATGTAATACTTTAAACAATAAAGAATTTAAATAAATACATAAAAACATAAATACATAAATAAAACAAAACCTACCATAAAAAAAAGATGAGAAATTTGAGGAAGAGGCAATATGGAGTCATATACAATGTGCCAGGTAGAGTCATGCTACTGAGAAGGGATAGGTTGGAGGGAGGGAAGCACTGGACAGAAAAGAAATGTAATGCTCTTGGGCTTAAAGAAAATCTAGGACTTGAACTGATTGTGAGAAAAAGAACCTAACTCTACAGAGAAACCAGTAAAAATGACAGCCCCAAGCCAGGGGGCCAACAGGGGGGTGGGGACCTATTACACAAAAGACTAGTTAGCAGTTTGAAGCAGGTATTGTGGTTGACGCCCAATAGTCATATCACTTCCATATGATTAATATAAGCCATTTGGTATAATCCCAACCCCCTTTCTTAGCCAGTAGTTTAGGAGTAGCCATGGTACCAATTCTAGCCAATGAGATGTGAGGGAAAATGTTTGGGGAGGGAGGGTTGTAAAAAGCAGGCAAAGGAAGAAACAGTCTATCTTTTTCCTCTGGCCATTGTCACGTGCTGACATGTCCCCTGGAACCGTCTTGCTGCTGAGAAGAGGATGGAGGGAATACCGGGAGGGAGGCCAGAGGACTGCACGGAAGCAGGCCGGGCCCTGAGGGTCTGTGGGGATCTGTCCTCCCCGGGCTTGCCTTGCATATGCATTTACTGTAACCCTCCTCATTTCTTAAACCATTTGAGACTGATTTTTCTGTAATCTGTAGCAAACAATGTGGCAAACAGAATTGCCCCTCAAAGCCCTAGCTGGTTTGGCTCAGTGGATAGAGCGTCGGCCTGTGGACTGAAGGGTCCCGGGTTCGATTCTGGTCAAGGGCACATGCCTGGGTTGCGGGCTCGATCCCCAAAGTGGGGCGTGCGGAAGGCAGATAATCAGTGATTCTCTCTCATCATTGATGTTTCTATTTCTCTCTCGGCCCATGGACTGAAGGGTCCCAGGTTCAATTCCGGTCAAGGGCATGTACCTTGATTGTGGGCACATCCCCAGTAGGGGGTGTGCAGGAGGCAGCTGATCGATGTTTCTCTCTCATCGATGTTTCTAACTCTCTATCCCTCTCCATTCCTCTCTGTAAAAAATCAATAAAATATATATATTTTTTAAAAGAAAGCATATCCTGGCTTCTCTGTATTAGATTATTTGATCTAATCAAATGAGCTCTTAAAAACAGAGATCTTCTCCTGGGGCCAGAGACATGAAGCAGAGATCAGAGAGTAATGCTGTGTTTGACCCCAGGGTTGTGTGCGTTCAGTGTTAGGTGACTAACTCACCCTCCTCACAGCAGCCTGATAAACCACAATCATCGTTTTAAAGAGTATTAGGCATAGCACCAAGGTTGGGGTTTTCTCATGTATAACATTATCTGAGTGACGCTGCATTCTGGGGAAGACAGAGGAGGCACAGAGAAAGGAAGGTTTTATGAGGAGGCATTCACTCCTATCATAAAGAGCACATTCTGCCGTGTTGCTGTTTGCCTTCTTTCCCTTAAGTTTCTATTTGCACACAACTGGTTGTTGTTGGGGACAAGGCCCTTTAGTGTAAATCATGCTGTGATCAGCAAGGCACTGGGACAGCTGGCCATGGCCTCCCCAGCACACACAGCCCTTGCTTTGGCTCTCTCTCTGTCGGAGCAATATCTGTCCACTCAGCAAAATTCAGGATAGCTCTCCCAAGAGCAGGTTCCAATCCCAAAGAAATCACCGGTGTTGTTGTTTTAAGGAAAGGGGTTGCTTCCATTTATGAAGGATGTTGCCATGTACCACTGTGATGTATTTTCCCCATTTAAGAACTGTACGGAAGCCATGGACACCACCCCCAGAGCAGGGCACATCGTTACAAAACTTGGCCAATGATGGCAAGTTGGCAGACTCCTTGACTTCAGGGATCCATGAACTTCAGATGGGGAGTCCTGCCCTGGAGTAGTGGTCTCAAAACTATTTAAGTAATTAGCCCTTTCAAACACAGAAGCATGTGTCCCAAACCTATGGATACTTATCTATAATAAAAGTGTAATATGCTAATTAGACCGGACAGTCGAACGACCTTCCAGACGAAGTCGGGGCTGCGAGGGCCGAGCCCCTTGCATGAATTTCGTGCATGGGCCTCTAGTAAATTATATATATGGACTGCTCTCCTAATGTAGTACGTGCTTAATAAAACACTCAAAAATTAAAATCTGTCAAGGACAAGATGAAAACAAATATTAAAAGGTCAAATATCCCCCCCCCCCAATGAATGCTCGCACACATGCCCTAGATGCACGCACCCCACTTTGAAGCCTTTCCCCAGGGTCTGGGTCCGGACAAGATGAAACAAATATTAAAAGGTCAAATATCCCCCCCCCCAATGAATGCTCGCACACATGCCCTAGATGCACGCACCCCACTTTGAAGCCTTTCCCCAGGGTCTGGGTCCAGTGGCATCTCGCCAGACTTCTCACCGGGTCAGGTTCATGAATGGTTAAACGAAGAAATGGGAAAGAGGAAAATGGAGAGAGATGGAAAAGCGGCAAGTCCTATAGTAGGAAGAAAAATGCTAACCCCCCTAGATAAAAATAACTCCCAGCATTGTGAGGCTAGGAAGCTGCACCTGTCCCACCTCTAATAAAAGATGAACAACCCTAGTGACGAGTTCTCAGCAGAAGAGGCCCCTGCAAAAGCTTTGACTATTCCACATAAAAGAACCAGATTTCCGATAAAGAATCACTCTGCCCTATATAAGCCATGGTCACACTGCACGTTATAAACCAAGCTGTGATGTTCTGTCACAGAAGGGCAGCGTGAGACCTGAGTGGGGAAGAGGTTTGGAAAGTTGCATGTTCTAGAAGCAGAAGGCCTCTCCATTCAAATCCCTCTCTCTTCCTCAGCTCGAGAAGTCAGTTAGCCTGCCTGGTTCTTAGAGCCCTCAACCCTTAAATGGGAGTA
The DNA here is from genome assembly GCF_000412655.1 of Myotis brandtii. Lineage (NCBI taxonomy): Eukaryota > Metazoa > Chordata > Mammalia > Chiroptera > Vespertilionidae > Myotis > Myotis brandtii. The sequence goes on from NW_005357453.1 coordinate 2,086,481, forward strand.
ATAACATGTGCATATTACATGGCCTAGTCATAGATTAAAACTCAAACATGACATTGATAGAGGTGAAGGTGCTCTGCAAATTATAAAACGCTTTGTAAATGATAGGAAATAAACACCTTTGTCCTCCGGCCATAAAAACAAAAGCCAAATAATTCACAAAGCAACTTATTAGTACATGTGCCCCTCCAGAAAAATCAGTGTGTAGCTTCCAGTTTTAAAGTCCACCCCAGGCCCTTCGAGGGGTCCAGACTGACAGCCCACTGCTCCAGTTCCCAACTCCTCAGCCATTCCCGGCTAACCCTGCTGTAAGTGACCGATGTACATGCCCCACCTGGGGACCTGGCAGAGGCCATTCAAGTGTACGTTGTCTAGGCGACACATCTGCATCCGGAAGTGAAGGCAGCAGGGTGAGGGAGCGATGGCCGTCCTGTGGGGGCCTGGAGGTTATGGCCTCACGGGGCCTGGTGTGGCCTGCACCTGATCCCATGGAGAAGCCTTCAGGCCTTCTGTTCACTAGAAATGCCCCCAGAAGGGCTGAGCAAGCATCTCAGTAGCCCATCAAAGCAGTGTCACCGGAGAAGCCCCGAGAGCTTTGGGACCCTACATCCCAGTCTGGTTCCCCTTGTGTCTGGGAAACCCAGGCCAGAGATGTCCTTCCCGGGTTAAGTCATTGAAGATGACTTACACAAACGTTTTTAAAGCTTCAAAATTTATTGCTGTACATTTTCGCATAGCATTTACTATGGAAATACTAATAGTGCAAATATTTATTTTGGACTTTGTAGCATTTGAGAGGTCACAAAGCTTTTTAATCTTTTGTAATCATTTATGAAGATCTATATTAGTCAACTTATTTTTAGAATTCAAAACAAGTAATGTTATATTCAAAGAGAGTACATAATGCTTTTTAGGTCTCCTCTCGAGAACAAACGAAGCCACCACGGGCACTCCTTTCCTTGAGGGCACGCACATCTTGCAACATTTTTCCAACTGCAAGACTCTTTGTTCAATCACAAACCCAATCAACAAGTATTTACTGACGAACTGTTATGTGCCAGGCACTGTGCTAGGCTCTGGGGACATTAGGATGAAAAGATGCAATCTCTGCTGTCACGGTGCTTACAATCTCAAAGTAGAAGCAGACATGCAAAAAAATGTATAATACAATACAGTAAAGTGCTTCCCTGGAGGTATTTACAAAGTGCAGTGGGAACTTGGAAGAGGGAAAAAGATCATCTGCCCGGAGAAATCAGGGACAGCTTCACAGAGGAGGTAGCCACTGAGCTGAGACGGGACCAATGGTCGGGAATTTGCCATGTAGACAGGCGGGCAGACAGAATGACAGGTGCCAAGACACAGAGGCCCAAGGGGCACTTGGAAGGAGCAGGTCATGCAGTTTTTCTTGAGCCGAAGGTGTGATGGGGAGAGTGCAGGAGGAGCGAGGCAAGTGGGCAGGGGTCAGATCATGAAGAGCCTGTTGATCAGTCTTCCATTTATTCAACAAAGGCCATCGAGTGAGTGCTTACTGTGTGCCAGGCTAGGCTACGCGCTGGGGTTAGAACAGGGACAAGACAGGCACAGCCTTGCTCTTGTGGAGCTTACATTCTAGCAGAGAGATAGGTAAGAAGCCAACAAATAAACCAAACCCAGATTTAGACAATTTCATCGAAGGAAATAAACGGAGTGCTGAGGCAGAAAATAAGTATTGCGAGGGCTGGGGTGTTGAGAGGATAAGGGTTGTCTTGGAAGTGACAAAAATGACACCTGAGGGACCACACTAATGTGTTCGCATGGCAGTACTCACTGTGCACCAGGCACTGTGCCCAACACCCACTAAACAGGATCCCATGCAGCCCTCACCATGACTCTGAGGTAGGTATTATTATTCCTGTGTCACCGACGAGGAACACGCTCAAGATTAAGTAACCTGACAAGTCACACACATGGCAAACCAGGGTTCAAACACAGGTTCTCTCACTTCGAAGTGCTCACTCTGAAAAATTATTCTAAACTATATATACAGCTAAGTGAGGGATTTTGAGATGGGAAATGATATTGTCACATTTGCTTTAAGGACCATTTCTGATGGCTCTAAGGAGGAGAAAAAGGAAGGGTGGGGAGGGAAGGGGGACAGGTAAAAAATAAAAATAAAAAAGTTTTTTAAAGGAATGCACTGAAAGCCCAGAGGAGAGGCAAGGTTGCATGAAGGCAGTGGCCACAGGGATGGAGACGAGATGCAAACGTGAGAAGTGCGGTTGGTTATCAGTTCTAACAGGATGATGGGATGCTGGAGGCAAGGGGGGAGTGGCGCCTGGATCCTTTCTGGCTCTGCCTTGGCAACTGGACCAGATGATCTGCCTTAGCGTGGGTTAGGGAATGCAAGACGGTGACAGTTGTGAGGATGAGACAAGGAGTTTGATTTTGGTTGTGTCATCCTGTGGGGATCCTGGGAACACCTGAACTTATGATCTGGTCCCCAGTTGGACACCATGCAATGGCTTTCACACCTGCTCTCCACCTGAGCAAAGTCTAGAAGAACGAAAAAGTTTTGTACATGTGCACATTGCGGTGTTGCTTTTACAAAAGCTGTTTATGAAAACACATATACCTTGGTTGGATTGCTTTGTAAAAAGAACGTACGTTCACCAAGATCAAAGTACCCAAACCTGATCGCAATTAAGAACCATGGACTTGGGAGAGGCTAAGAAAAGCCTTTGGGCGTCATTCTAACTAGTCCGACCAGTTCTCTGACACCCCATGGGGAGTGTCGGCCAGGGCAGCCCCTCTGCCAAGTCTCCCAGCGTTTGCATGTGTCCCTGCTCATCCACCAGCAGGGCTGCTCCAGGACCTTGGTGCCGGCGGCCCAGAGATCAACGCTGAATATAAATCAGGAATTCCAAGAAAAGCTTCTTATGGAATTTGGCATAAGGTCCAGAGAGACAGCAGCCCAAGCCTAGCCAGTACGTGTTATTGACTTTTTCTCTTCCTTCCCTTCCTCGGGAACGGAAGGGTACTGCAGGTCGTGGCAACAGCTGCACAAGTGACACTTAATGGAAGTGGTCACATCCTTGACCACATCATTTCTGGGTCTAATTTCAAAAGAACTCAGAGTTAAGGAGTACATAAACCCGTCCAAAGAAAGACATTATTTTTGCTCTACTTCTCCAAATGTGCTTAAGTTTGCTTATAACCACAGCCTCCTTTCTCTAGCATCAGACTAACTTGTTTTGATTTGTAAAATTCAATAACAAATGCCGATTTTAGTAATTAAATATATCAAGGAATTTAAGTGGCAATGAAGTTACACTTATGAGTCTGAACAGGGAAAAAAAAAACTGTTAGTACTCGGGAGGCCGGGTATTGACTAGTAGAGTATGGCAATCTGGCCCATGAAGCAACCCTGCCTAGAAGCAAAGCTGCCTCTCTCGGCCGAGGGTCTGACCTGCACCGTTCACTTAGTCAGCTGGTGGACACTGGAACATGCAAAACGATCTAGAAAGAACACCACACGTGGGCTTCCAGTCACACCGAAGGGCACTGTGTACGGATTCCTTTTCCAGGGAAGAAAACGACTTATTTTCACAGAACAAACAAAAGCACTCATCAGAGGCAAGGGGGAAAAGGACACACGCTGGATGAAGCTTGAGAATTCTGGTGAACACACAGTCCTCACGATGCCTGTTGCAAATGTGTTACTGCCTCCCTCCCAGCTCCATTTCACACCTAAGGCCCGGGGATCACAGCTGAATGGAAGCCGGGAAGGCCCAGGACAGGTGGGTGTGTTCGGTAACAGAAAGAATCCCAATCGGTCTGTGAATATAATCATTTATTTGTCTTTACAGTGATGATGGAAGAATGTACAGATGTCCTCTTTCAATAAAGTATAAAAATCTGCTTATATACAGTGAAGTCACAATAATCTTTCATTGGGAAATTTATTTGGTACTCATTCGTATTCAAACTGGGGGCAGACAGATAGTTCTCGTAAGTGCTACATTTCCAGTAGATTGCACCTGGCATCCAAAGCTCAGCTTCATCCTGCTTGATATTACAAAAGACTAATTTTAAGTCCTAGGACTCAAAATAAACATCATTTTTTTGAATAATAGATATATACATCAAAAATACATCTAAAAATGCATTGGTTAGTGCTATTAAAAAGCTATGTGCTCGGGTACATTTGTTTTCTTACAGGCAAAACCCAGTGGAAACGTTTTGGTTCAATTCTAGGAATTTGCTCTTGGGGAACGTCAGCCAAAGTTACCTGAAAGGAAAACAGAAAACCAGTCAGTCAATGGTTTCGCAGGTGCGGTCAGCAAAACTTAGGATAGTAATTAGAGGCTAAATTTCACTGAGCACCACATTTTTAAAGCCTCGATTAGCATTTAGTTGTAACGTGTTGTACATAAAAAGTGCTCAACACATCCCCTCATCTTTCAGGCTCAAAGAAATGTCACTTCCTCAGGGAGGCCTGTGACCCTCACATGGCGTTAGGCCCCCGCCATCAGCTCTCACAGGACCTTTGTTTTTCCTCTGACAGCACATAACACGCTGGTAATCGCATCGTTATGTGAGCGTTCATGTAAGATGACTGCACTGTAGGCTCTGTGAGCATAGGAGCTGTACGGCTGCGTCCCTCACTGTGTCCCCAGGACCTGGCACTGAACAAGGGTGACCGCAGGACGAGGTGCACATCCCCAGACTGAAGGGTTCAAAGCCAATTTCAGGGCCACAACTCTGGGACTCACTCTACTCGTTCCCTCCCTCCCGCCCCTCTCTTTCTCCCCCTCCTCAGTGTTGGCTTCAAAGGACACAAATCAATAATCAGCTATGAGTGGTGGAAAGTAAGCCAAGGCCTGCGGAATGAAGCAGGAGAGACATTGGGGAAGCAAGCAGAGAAGCACGCTGAGACCTGACTGTAATCATTTAAAGAGAACATATACCCAATGGAACAAAGTCCATGAAACTGCTATGTGAGATGAGGATAGGATCAAAATCTGTACTTTTAAAGGGAAGTTATTTATAATTTGAAATGTCCTCGTTCTCCCTGCATCGAATCTATGCTAAACAAAATCTAGAAAAAGGGCGGGATTTTGCCTACTTTGCAGCCATAATTTTAAAGGGGAGACAGTGACCCCAGAAAGCTATGTGCGGCGATGACAGCCACCTCCACCTCCTGTGGCCATGTCTCCCTCCCTGGCAGAGTCTCTAAGGGACTGTGCAGGCTTCTCCCTTCATTAATGAAGGAGGCGAGGTCCCTGGCCAGCGCTGCAGGGCTGTGCCTGCCCCACACAATGAGAACGAAAGGCTGCGAGTACTGAAGTGGTCCTTAACCCCAGGGAGGGGCCCACAAGAGCACAACCCAGGCGAAGGTGGAGCCTTTTCATTCCCGTGAGGCAGGTGACGGAAGGAAAGCAAGAGAACATCTCAAGGCCAAGCCTCCCTCTCTCAGGTGTGAGTCCACCTGCCCACATTCTTACGCTTCATCTCCACTGTCCATTTCAATGTCCATCTCTTCTGTGTCAGCAGCTCGGGACAAGATGTCGGCCATCAGGGCTTCCTCCAATTTCTTCCGCACTTGTTGTACTCGCTCTTCCTGTTTCCTTTCGAACAACAGAATCAGAAGGCATGTGTCAGTGGGCAAGCAATGGGAATAGGGAGCTGCTATCATGAATGTTCCTGGGAAAAACACTGCAAACGTTGCTTCTATAGTCACAAAATCACACCGCCCGGGCGGTGAGCCGGTAGCCCTCACCTCACAGAGAACTCTGGGAGGAGTGGATCTGTTTCAGTGGCCTTTTCTTCCACTTCCAGAATTTCAACTACGTGAAGATTTGGGGTTATTCCTATGAAGCGTAATTAGAAATATCTTGGGAGCAGGGACAGAATAGGAAGCAACATGGAAAATACAAAAGAAAAAGAGACTTGTTTGATGAAGCGCTGAGAAAGTGGAAGGGC
>NW_005357453.1:2092507-2096497 GCF_000412655.1 Myotis brandtii
AAGCTGCATTCGGCTTGGCACTGCAGCCGTGAGGGAGGCCAGGGCAGCTGTCTCCTGGGCGCCCAGGCCTGCTGGCAACAGGCCATTAGGAAGGAACCACGACCACACGCTCTCTCCACCAAGGACAGAAATGAAAAGCACCTTCAACAGCAACAAGCTGAGTGGGTCTACTAGAACATGCCACAAGCCTCTGTGCCTTGGCGACTGCAGCCTCCAAAGTGAGTTAGTAACGCAAACCATAAAAATAGTGGGGGAAAGGTTCTGAGCCATGAGATGGAAAACAAAGCACCGGAAGAAGGCTATTGAATGCATTTTATCTCAAAAGAGCAGAAAAAAATGGAGAGTAGCTTCCTGACAGGCAAGAGAGGGATTCCTCAAACAGTTCAAGCAAGCAACGCAGTGTCACATGCAGGCCACATGGGGCGGCAAGGCTGAAGAAACACAGGAGGAGGGAGAAAACAGTACATTGAAGTGTTAGAAAAAAAACAAGGGAGAGAGAGGCAAAGGCCCAGGTGGGAGGGTGAGCCCTGATTAGAAACCAGAACCCGCCGCCTCCTGAGACCAGGAAAGCTGGCAAGGACAGATGTTGAGGGAGAAGAGAAGCCCAGTGCCAAGAGGTGCGACAGGGAGTACTGAGGCTCAAGGACAGGACAGGACAGGACAGGACAGGAAAGGAAAGGAAAGGAAAAGGACAAGAACAGAAAAAGGAGGCTCCTCATCAGTAATCGAGGAAGACAAACGCAGCACTGCCCACCCCTGGGAAGTGTTCCGGAAGGCGCCCTGAGACTCCCCGATGTTCATCCTTGGGTGCTCAGCCAGTTGGAAAGTGACATTTACCTATTCCAGCCCACACGCCTCCTTATCTCATGAGACTCCCTGAAGGTGGTGAAGTTAACAGATACTGTGCAGCCACAAAAACCTTATGTCATCTCTCTTTAACTCTGAAAACGGCACAAAGCGTTAAAAGGTATAGACCTCTACTTTCTAAATGAATTTTCAAAGAGAGGGAGGCTGTGGCTGAGTCAGTCGGAGCTGCACAGCCTGTCGGATTTTCATGTAGGGCAGCCGTCAAGAGGAACACAGTGTTTCTTTCTTACAGAGTCAGTCCTGCCTCGGGCTCAGTGACTCGAGGTCTATGACAAATGACACAGGGACCTCACTGGCAGCCTCACTCCTAATAATAGAGGATGGGAATGTGCTCGGCCGCCCCAGAGTAATCCCATTAGGAAGACAAAGAAAATGGGGTGAATGGTGCTCTTGGCTGGAGTAGTGTAGCTTAGACTCTCATATTTGCCTTGAGAATTACGTCCCACACTTACGAAAGCTGAAGTTAAAGCATTTGACCACTGGGGTAGGGAGAATTCTAACACAGTCCCCAAGCTGTCCCCGTCCCATCCTTGTATAATTCCCTCCCCTTAAGGACAAGCAGACCTTGTGAATATGATGGGATAAACCACCGATGATTTTACTAATCGACTGACCTTGAATTAATCAAAAGAGATTATGGTACAGGGTCAGACCTAGTAAGAAGAGCCCTGAAAGGTGCTGGCCCTTCCTGAAAGAAGGTGGAGGGAACACGGAGGGACCCAGGGACAAGGAGCCGCCATCAGCCTCTAACTGCTGAGAGCCCCCCGCCCCACCCCAAGTCTACAAGAGGACAGGGGCCTCAGTCCTACAACCACAAGGAAATGAATTCTGAAACAACCATGGGGGCTTGAAAGGGGACTCGAAGCTCCCGAAGGAAATGCAGTCCAGCAGACACTTAGATTTCAGCCTCGTGAGACCCGGGCAGCGAATCCAGCCATGCCTGGCTCAGATTCCGGAAGTGCGCTATAAACGGGCATTGTTTTAAGCTGCTAAGTTTATTATTTGTTATTTGGTATTAGAAAACAAATATACCTATGGATGAAAATATTATCAAGGATGCTGAAAAAGTATATACTTAATGTTGAGATCTTTAATTGAAGATATAAACAGAATATTGGCTACACTATTGGAGAAAGGGCAACAATTCCATTTGCGGTAATTTATTTTGAATCTGTACTAATTCAACAAGAAACGTTTGTTTAATAATCTCTGTTATGACAATTAAATCAAATGGGCAATTTGTCAGACAAGTCTGCCTTAGAAGGCAATCATCCCGATCTGGCTCTGAGATCTTTCCTTCACTATCAAAAGATCTGGTGTTGAAGCCATCAGCATTCCCAGGGGATTGCTCAGGCTGCCTCAGTCAACACCCATAACGACCTGCTGAAATCCTGCCGATTACTCATTCCAAGTCAGAAAACAACTTGTCTCCTGACTAATTTCCTTCCTTAAGGGTAAGAATAACCCAAAAAGCAAGTTGATGCCTCTCCTTGATTTTACATTTTGTTTTCCTTAAAAAACAACACATCATCAAGTCTATGTGAGCAAGGCATCTGAATGATGCAACTCTGAACCGCTCTACAGCTTTGTAAACCCAGAAAGGTGTAAACCCAATTATAGACCTGGCTAGACTCATGATTTAAAAAACACTCTCATGACAACTTTTATGGATTTAGAAAAAAAATACAAATGTAAAACGTATTTGTAAATTACATGATTCAAAAGTGCCATCTGCTGGTTTTGTCTAGAAATACTACCCAGTAAAGCTTCTCATTTACACCCAGAAGAGGGAAACAGGGAGGCACCCCCACTGCCCTATTTATAGAGAAACACAGGATTCCACACCCTCATATAAGTAGTGGGACCAAAGCTCACAAGTCCCTCATCAGAATATCTGTGAGGTCTTCATAGCTGGAATATTTTGCTTCTCCGGAACAACAGTTTGCTTATACTGCCTGGGCATTATTAACTGAAGCTGTATGCTTTCCTTTCCCTATGAACTGCTAGAAACCTAAGTCCCGGTCCAGCCTCAGAAAAAGTAAAAGACGTTAATAGATGCAGCTTGTATCCTCTGTTCTATTGGTTTACCCTGTGTGTCACCTTCCACATTTGCTTCTCATTAGACTTTTGAGCAGGGGTCCTCAAACTACGTCCCGCGGACCACATGCAAATACAAATATTTTATTTGTTCCCATTTTGTTTTTTTACTTCAAAATAAGATATGTGCAGTGTGCATAGGAATTTGTTCATAGGTTTTTTTTAAACTATAGTCCGGCCCTCCAACGGTCTGAGGGACAGTGAACTGGCCCCCTGTTTAAAAAGTTTGAGGACCTCTGCTTTTGAGTGAGTGAGTGTATGTGTGTGTGTGACTCTGTCTTCCTCTCTCTCTTTGGAGCCACCTTAAATCTTTCCTTAAAACAAGCTGAAATAGAGATAATAAATCTCTAAATTGAAGTAAACATAATCGAAAACACAACTGAGCATGGCTATCATCTGCTTTGAAGAGAGACTGCTTTGCAGACAAAACAATGCAGGAAGCAATCACAAAAGGCATAACCAAATGAAAGGAAGAGCCCAGACTACAAAAGACACTACAAAAAGGATGAGTAGAGTGCAACTGACCTGTCCTTTGGACATGATTGCAATGATACCCTTATCCACACACTTCTACTTTTTTCACAAGTTTCAAATGTCCTACATCACCTCCCATTGGCTTCACAAAAGCTCTATAAATATACATACATAACTTTCTGACTGATTCATCACTTACCAGATGTAAAAAACAAGGTTTTGAAGTTAAGTGAAACTGCCTTACCTAATGTCTTCGTCTGTGACAATGAAAGCTTTGCAGAGGGGTTGAGATGTGTTGAGCCAAACAGCGGGGTTCTTTTCCACAGCAGGGGAGACTTGCCCTGTGATTGGAGCAGAGCTTGTGTGCAAAGCACTGGCAACAGCAGATAAAAGGGTCTCGTCGTTACTACCTGGACCAACTCCTGCAATCAGAAAAATGGACTTGTTGAGGGAAATTTCTAAATGTGTTTGACAAACCTATGTTACCTAAAACAACCACTATTTTTATATTCTTTTGGGATCATATATTTTTTTTTGGGGGGGGGGGGGGGG
>NW_005357453.1:2096512-2105024 GCF_000412655.1 Myotis brandtii
AGGGGGGGGGGGGGGGGGGTCATATATTAAACTGATATAAGCCAAAGCAGCAAAGGATTAGATAATATCTACTTAATAGTTATTATACACCAATGAATTAACATTAAAGAAACAGTAACAAAATAGCCTAGCAATTCAATAAAACTTTAACATAATTTTAAAATATATTTTCCAAAAATTTTTCTCCACTTTTTAGAAGTTGGCTACATTTCCTCAAGCAAGGTCAATTATTTTAATGATCTAAGTCCCTTCTGAAGTCATATTATACTCAAGTATCCCCCTTAATATTTTCCTAAATTATTCCTGGAATAGCTTTCTCTTATAGCTTTTAACATTAATTTCCAGCAATATCGACACTTATCTTCCTTGTTTGAAGACTTCAAAGGAGAAGCCAATGCAAGCATGCTGTGCCTACAGCTTTAACGGTTTTTTTCAAAATACCTAACAAAATATCCAAGTTCACAGATTTACCTAAAAATTGCACACCTTGACTACTTTTAGGAGACTGGCCCCTATGGCCGCATTGCTTAAAGTCATAAACTTGTTAAAGCAACAATTCCCAGGAGCAGAGAGGAATGAGACAACATTCTAACCAACGAATTATGAGGGTTTTTTAAGCAATCCACATTACATGAAGATTTAGAAGCTGAAGTTCTCCTGCTTGGGAAAGGATGCTTCTCTGGAACTTGGAATCAACATGACACGGCAGGCACCTAGCAGCTGCAGGACTGAGGTGCAGGGGTTCCCACCGCTGTGCGTGCAGCAGCAGTTTGTGGAGGGAGAGGCAGGGGGAGAGCTGCTGGCTCTTCCTTCCGTAACAGAAAGAAAGACCAGGTGCTGGGGGGGGCCAGATGCTGCTCTGAGCAGGAAGCCTGGGAAAGCCTGCCACCCAGTGCATCAGGTTCCAGAAGCAGCACATGAATTCATTTATATGAGAAACATAACCAACATTTTTACACAGAAAAATAATCTTAGGTAACGTGCTGCCCTAAAGCATCCTTGCAAAACACAAGCGTTTCATGTACATTTCCCCCTGGGTTTACACAAGAGGGCCCTCACCCAGCAAGGCACACCACCCCCTCCATCCCGACTCCACAGCTTCCGCAGAGCCCAGCACACAGTGGGCACCGCTCAACTGAGCTGAGGTCATACCTTGAAGACCTTTAGGTAGCTCCATGGTTTTTATAATTTGTTCTGTTACATCCGATGCACTAAGTCCTTGTAGCCTCTTCTCCCAGAAAAGCTGTAAAGCAAAACATCACTATTAATGGACACATTCTCGGAACAAGAAAGTAGCGCATTGATGCTGTTGAATAATGAAAATGAAATCATTTCAATCGTTTCCTAATTTCCCCATATTTTTCTTTACAAAAAGCTACATGGTACTCCAAACAGAAATTGCTTCAACGCATCACAATTCTTTCAAATGATATTACTCAAAAAAAGTTGTTTTTATTACTTTATGTAACCTGTTACAGTACTATAGATTGTTACATTACACACTATAGATAGCTCTTTATAAGGTATCTTCCAAAGAACGTAACTCAAATTTTTAAAGATTCACTTGGTATGAAAGTGTAATGTTATATTTTATCAGGGGAAAGAAAACAAATTACATTATGTAATACCGCTTTATCCAGTGTCATTAGGGAAAGAGCTCTTCACCTATGCGATTTTCCAAGGCACTCAAGTTAAGCCCTTTGGCATATTTTAAGGCGGGGGGATGGGAGGAAGTGTGAAAGATCATTTTTTATGGAAACTTCTCTGGGCTTCAGTGAACACACTAGAGCAGTGATGGCGAACTTTTTGAGCTCGGCGTGTCAGCATTTTGAAAAACCCTAACTTAACTCTGGTGTCATGTCACATATAGAAATTTTTTGATATTTGCAACCATAGCAAAACAAAGATGTATATTTTTGATATTTATTTTATATATTTAAATGCCATTTAACAAAGAAAAACCAACCAAAAAAATGAGTTCGCGTGTCACCTCTGACACGCATGTCATAGGTTCGCCATCACTGCACTAGAGGCTCTTTATACCCCGTGGGGCTACTGAGTAGCCACTTACTTATCCCAACTCTAAATGGACCAGGACAATTCTGCTGTTTGATTTCATATCCTTTCTATACTTCATTCTCTCTCCTATTAGCTACTACTTCTCACTACTGTCTTTGATCCATTCAGCATGCATTTACTGAGCTTCTACTATGTGCAGTGCTTGCCCTGTGGATGCAACAGTAGATAACATAGTATCTTTGTCCTCAAGCCTTCCTCTTTCTCTAGTCTGTTTCATATATACCACTGCCAAAAAAAAAAAAAGATAAAAAAATTCCTTAGGACTCCGTATCTGTCTTTAATCTTGGATCCCTGAGGCCTGTCACATAGGGGTACTGAAAAAATGTTTGTGTGAATGACTAAATATGGGAGTCACTGGACTTAGAATGAGGATCTTGAGAGACATACAAACCCAAGCTGAAACCCCAGCTCTAGAAGTATGGCCTTGCAGAAGCTCTATAGCTTTAAAAGGCTCAATTTCCTCTTCTGTAAACTGTGGCAGCAATGACTATCACGTAAGACTATTGTGGGGATTAAACAAGCCAGTACAGGAAGGCCTGTCACAGAGCAAAGACCAAGCTTTATATTTACTCTTGGGGCTTCTCATTCTGACTCCCAGATACACAAAAAGTATCAGATAATATTGCCCCTCATCCCCTCCCCAGACAAATGCAAAGATACAGTAAAATAACTGTATTATGGCAGAATAGTAGTATGTTGTATTTACAACAACCTCATTGCCGGCACCAAGAATACCTGCAATAGAATGTTTCACTGCCTTTTGAATGCCTCTGGTATATAGTAAGATCTCCTTACATCTCTCTACACATTGCATCATCAGCTGAATATGTGGTCAACATATATGAGGACACAAATACATTAATCATCCTGGGTGAAAGATAGTTAGGTGAAGGTTATAAATGATGAATGTGACAGATGTCCCAAGAAACCCCGCCTGCTTTCTATTTCCTCTTTAGGGGATACCATCACTAAGCTTTGAATATCACAACTACAGAAAAAGACATTGAAGACAAAAGCCAGTTAATTTCTAATGAAAACATATTCAGAGGAATCAGTGAGTATAAGATTAGTAAGTACTTTTATAATAAAATTTATATAGACATAATTTAATTTGAAAAAAATAAATCAACACTACCAAAAAACCAAGTATGGAAAGTATGTACAGATATGATTAATAATATTTTACATCTAACAACTCCAATTCTAAATTATCAAAAGTTACATTTTTTACATTCTATAATCTTTAATTCTTAATGTTTAAATTTCTACTAATTCAAAGGGAAACGATGAGAAAACCAGCTCGCGGTGGAGGAAAGGACAGCGCAGCCGTGGAAGGACCGCTGTGCCGATGCAGCAGTGCTCAGGGAGATGCTGTGCCCTCATCTCGTTCTGTGAGTTTCTTAAAAGAAGGAAGGCAACGGGATATGCAATACAAAGGAAACGTCCCTTCACTCCTTGTTGAAAGAACCCAAGGGTTTCCAGCACTCCTGCCACTCCTCATTTGGACCGGTGACGGATCACGGCCCAGGCTCTCCCCGCCCAGGCTCTCGCCAGCTGAGCAGTCCGGGTAAAGAAGGAGGGAAGCCCAGGAAAGAGGAAACCACAATGGGAAGACTAGACTAAAGCCAAGAAAAGGAGCTGAAGTTTGTTCTATTTACGGTCTGGTCTGGTGGATAACATGGATAGCTTTTAATTAAGATGTCCTGAAACTGTAATTTTCTTGTTATTTTTAGCCCATCTATTTCCATGGTGTGATGATAGTAAAGCCTTTAGAAAAACCTCAAAAGGACTCTGAGAATATTTCAAGAACAAAGGTAGAAGAGAATTAGGGAACACAAACTACACTTTTGTTTTGCAGCCAAGCAAGAAGGGGAAAGAGACTCGAACCAGCAGCCATGGTCGAGAGCAGAGGTTCTCACCCTTAGCGCGGCTGGCATGTGGGGCTGGGGAAGTGTGTGTGTGGATGGTCAGCAGCAGCACTGGCCTACACCCACTAGATACCAGTAGCAGCACCCCGTTTGTGACAGCCAAGAATGTCTCTAGACACGGCCAAGTGCCCTGGTGCATGGGGGAGGGTGTGGTGTGGGGACAAAATCAGGTCTGGTTGAGAACCATGGTCCAGGGGAGGAGGATAGGAGACGGGAGGTCTGCACTGGCAGGGCCCGGGCTCCCAGCTGAAACACAAGGCAGACCCCTCCACCGACACACGCCATCACTGCAGCCGCTCCTCTGTCCACTTTCAAGAGTCTCTGGCCCAACTCCTCGTTCCTGGGCCTTACAAGAACCACCCTAAGTGGCTTGGAGCTGGCTGCCTCTTTGTCAGTGCCAGACAAGTAGGGGGTAAGATAAAGCAGAAGTGGGAGAAACATTTCTTACCTCAGGAATTGAAATCTAATGACTTCCTGATAGGAACATAGATATACACAGTAATTATTTAAAATATATTTTTTTATTGATTTCAAAGAGGAAGGGGCGAGGGAGAGAGAGAGAGAGAAACATCAGTGATGAGAAAGAATCATTGACTGGCCACCTTGTGCATGCCCCACACTGGGGATCGAGCCTACAACCCGGGCATGTGCCCTGATCAGTAATTGAACCATGACTTCCTGGTTCATGGGTCGATGCTCAACCACTGAGCCACGCCAGCCAAGCCACAATAATTACTTTTAATAATTCCATTACACTTTAGAGTCAATGGTCTTTTGTGGGCTGGCCATTTCTAATATCATTTCTATTGGAAGAGGTATAGTTCCAAACAACTGAAACAGGACATTTTATATCCCACCCCGTATGCTAGAAAGCACCTGTAGGTAGAGATTTTAGAAGGAGCTTTCTGAGAACATAAGCATGTGCAAATCTGTGATTGATACAGAGAAAGGCACAGAATGACTTCAGCTGTTCAAGGATAGGTGCAGCAACGAAATAGAACTGGTGGGTTGATCTTGAACATGTCAATTTCCGTAAATGCTTAGTATGGAGCTATCAGTAGGGCCTCCCAATTCTAAATGAAAAGCCCTGAGAAAAAGCGTCTCAACAAAGTGAGCCACGCAAAAACTTAAAACTTCCTTTAGCCCTCGTTTATTGCTTTAAAATGCATCTTCCACAAATGATTATAAAGAAAACACTGAAATTTCAAAAATAAAACTAGGTAAAGTCCATCAAACTTCCTATATATCTGAACTCCCATCTTTTAAATAGCATAAGCTGAATATTAGCTTCTGAGTCAAGATTCCACAGCAGGCTAGAAAAACTAGCTCAAGCCTAAAGCCCTGAGCCTCTTCAAATACCCTGCCTTACCTCAGACTTCCTCTGAACCATTTTAGCGTAACTTCCTTACCTACCTCCTGACTCCGAGGAGTAAGTATTTCACTACCTTTCTAACACTACAAACTTGACTCTGGGTCACAGCTTCTCCTGCCTCCTGCGGATCTTGTCTCATCAATTTGCCCAACTTTTCCTCTCACCTTTTCCCTCTTCCTCTCCTGGGGCTTCTTCCCCTGAAGTGACAGATATACGCACACTCTGATAACCTGAAAACTGTCCTTATTCACACCACTTCTCCCTCAAACCATCTCTGCCTTCCCCCTTCCACTAGAAGAGAAACGTTGCCTATTTCCTCATGTTCCCTCATCTTTTTCCTTCAAACCTGGACTCCACTCCTACTACCGTATTAACACTGACCTGCCCAAGGTCACAGTAACCTTCTAATTACCAAATCCAACTCCTGATTGATTCAAGCCCACTTTGCCCCACTTCACCGTTGCAATCTCGGGCTGTCAGAAGATTCTGAAAGTTGCCTCTTCTGATGGTTCTCTATATGTTTTGTATTTCCTAACATTAAAAGTTAAAACTTCTAACAGTAATTGTCAAAGAAATAAGACTACTAGCATTTTTCTAATGGAAACAAATACTTAAAATGCCTAAGATGGAATATACCTTTCAAAATATATGAAGACAAAAGTGTTAATACTTTGTAAAATAGAAGAACCAAAGTTAACGTTCAACTCTCACCATGTTAAGAGTTTTAACTGGCACAGTCTTCATCTGTCAAGAGCAGGATGCTAGACACACAGCTGGCACTCGCATCTGGCCTGATGAAGTTGTGGCCAACCGGAGGGAGTGCAGGGAACAGAAAGAGCACTGGTTTGGGAGCTGTACTCCTGATTCAACCACTAAACAGACATGCTGCCTTAGGTAAGTCACTTGACTTCTTTGTATTTTCACCAGCAAAATAGAAATACTAGTAACTGCCTAAATCTGTCTCAGAAGGTTATCAAAATAGTGATTAAAAAAATGAGAAAATTCTTGAAAAATATAAATATTTTACTGAATTGCTCAGGATACTTCTGATGCTAAATACAATAAAGATATTATTCACTTTCCTAAGGCTTTAGCTAAATCTAATCAAAGAACAAAGGACCTTGTCATATATTTGTTGACTAACGCAAAACCCACAAAATGTGCACTTCATAGGCCCTGGCTCATGAAAAGCTAAAGATGCAAGACGCTGGGGTAGGGCTGTGCAGAGGGACGCAGTTTCCTGCCCAGAAGGAATTCGCTGTCCAGTGTGTACACTGCTCTTCTCCAAATCAACCCCATGTGATATATGAGCTATCTAATTTTGGTCAGCAAAACCCAACTTAACTTAGTTAATACTATGACCACCAAACATCAAAAGACAAACATAAGCTGGCCCCTTATTTTGTGAGAGTGGCCTAGGAGGAAAGGGCTAGACAATGACAAGAAAATGATGATGTGAATCAAGGAAAAACTTGATTCATGTGGTGGTGAAAATTACAGTGAGATCTCTTGTTAAGGCAACACATAACATTTAGGGCTAAAGAGGATGGAAGAATGAAGCAAATGCACAAAAGAGCTGAGGAGGGTGAGGGAGCGGTTGCCATCTGCTGTGGCTGCCTGTCTAAATCCTCTCACGATGCTACCTAACTCACAGAGTGGGCACGTAACGCCCGTCAAATGCCTCCAGAGGTACCATTACCCTCAGATGACCCTGGAGCAGTGGTCGGCAAACTGCGGCCCCTTGAGTGTGGCTCTTCCACAAAATACCCGTGCAGGTGCACACGTACATTGCAATTGAAACTTCGTGGCCACACTCAAGGGGCCAAAGAGCCACATGTGGCTCGAGAGCCACAGTTTGCCGACCACTGCCCTGGAGTAAGAGTGCTCATTAGTGATGCCTACAAGTTTTTCATGTGTTGCTCCCACAGGCAAAGTTTTCATAGTAATTTTCTCATTAATACATAATCAGTACACACAGGGACTCAGGCATGCTCCTTCATTTCACTCGTTTGTCACATTTCCACTTGGAATTATTTGTTCAGTATGTTTTTTCATTATTATATTGAAAGTTTTATGAGGACAGGATGCATGTCTGACGTTTGCATTTATACAGCACCTGTAAATATAACCTCCAATACATGCTGGTGAATAAATAAATTAATGATTTCAAACCCACTCACCGGCAGGAACTGTGATCTGCAAGAGAGAGAGCTTTCATTATCTTTACTGTTTATCAGAAAAGATGGCCTTTAGAAAAGCTTTCTTGAAACTAACTTCAACCATGTGAGTTAACTCCTAGTTTTTTAAGTGGGATATCAATAGATACTACTTCCTTTTTAATACTGGTAAATCAAGAAATAGAAGCATGTACTCACTGTAAAATATGACATTAACAACCACTAGAACTAAAATCAGGTTATAAATCCTCAAAATTATCAGAAGTATGGATTTAAATGGAAAACCCATACCACAGAACAAAGATGGAAATACTAGAAAATGACAATACAATGTTAGAAACAGTATATAAACACAATAATAGAATCAAGACCAAACATGTCCATACTATCAATAAATGTAATGGAAAACTCACCAATAAAAGAAATAGACTGTCAGATCAGATGGGAGGAAAATAAACTCTGTTTTATGCAAGGAACATTATCTAAAAATAAAGGGGCTCAGAAAGTTGAAAATAAAAAGAGCAAAGAAAAAGAAATAACAAGCAAATATAGACATTAAGAAAAAAAAAGGTACAGAGAAACCAAGATGTCGGCATAGGTAAACACCTGAAATTGCTGCCTCACACAACCACTGCAAAAATACAACTAAAAGACAAAACAGACATCATCCAGAACCACAGGAAGGCTGGCTGAGTGGAAATTCTACAACTAGAAGGAGAGAGAAAAGCACACTGAGACTCTGCGGAGGTGTGGAAGTAAAGTGCAGGGGTATGGAGGCGCCCGCGGAAAGGGCTGGTAACTGGGAGGGAGACACAAGCTCCCGATGGCTCGGAACTCCAGTTCCGGGCAAGTCTCTGGGGACCCAGACTCATACGGGGAGAAACTGGACTGTGTGGCATCGGGTGGAACTCGAGGGAGGCTTTCTCTCAGAGGTGCTTGCAGCGATTACCATGGGA
>NW_005357453.1:2107694-2135418 GCF_000412655.1 Myotis brandtii
TTTTATATATAGATAGATAGATAGATAGATAGATAGATAGATAGATAGATATGGAGTTTAAATTTCTATGGGGAAAAGTAAATGTATAGATTGCGTTCAAATCTTGTTAAGAAAGCTTAATTTTGCAAATCTGAATTGCAAAATTTAGCACAAATGCTTTAGTCTGTTCAACTTCACAACTACTCAAATAAATGCAAATTTAAAATGAAATTACCAAAAAGAAAAAGTATTGTAATATTCAGTGCCACAGAAGGAAAGCTGAAACCGAATGAACAAGACTTTTCAATAGACTTTTAATTTGGGTATAACCAAATTAAAAGGTTTCAAAAATCATTAATAGTCAACTAATTATATTTTTGAAAATTTAGCCAAGGAAACACTGTACAACATAGGAAGGAACTTATATGTATACATAAGGATACTCATTAGAGTACTACCTATAATAGTGAAAAATTGGAAATAATATGGAAATGGTTAAGTAAATCATGTTAGCACAACACACAGTTGTTAGAACAATGCATGCAAATTATATAAAGCCTGGATAAAATGTATATAATGTAATAGTAGGTAAAAATTTTTAAAGTATGCATATATTTATGATGTTTTCAAAAGAAGCATTAAAATCTTGAAAGACTATAAAATGCTAAAATTCTATTGTAATCCCATATAATAAAGAGCTAATATGCTAATTAGACCAGACAGCAGAACAACCTTCCAAAATGACCAGTGGGCAGGGGGCGGGACTGCAGGGGCTGAGCCCCTTGCACAAATTTCATGCATTGGGCCTCTAGTTATATTATAAAAAAAGGAATTATGAGTATTTTTCTTTTGTTTATCTCTTCCAAATTTCTTTCTCTTAAAAGTAAAGCAAATAATATTTTAGAACTTTTTGTAAAGATTGCTATTTAAGGAAACCCTTGACAACATTCTCAGCTCCCACTACTTCCCATGAAAACCCTGATCTCTAACCAACTTGTCTCCTCATCCCTTGCTCATCTACACTAATAAAAGAGAAACATGCAAATTGACTGTGACTTCATGACATCCACCAAGCCAATCAGGAGTGAGTATGCAAATCAACCCAACAAAGATGGTGGGTTAATTTGCATACTCAGGCATCGCCCCAGCTGCTCCGGGCCTCTGGGCAGCATGGGAAGGCAGAAAGGCGGCTCTGGCCAGAGCGAAGGCGGTGCCGGCAGCCAGGGGAAGGAAGGCCCTTTCTTGCACAAATCTTCATGCATCGGGCCTCTAGTTCCCATATAACAGCTTTCAGCACACTACTTTCCCTAACTGGAATGTCCTCTCCCTCCCATTTGCTTTTCTAAATCCCATTCAATCTGTACAGTTCAGCATATTCCCACATCTTTCCTAAAGATTTCTCCAAACCTCCTAGCTATAGTACCCTCACCCTCTTGAACACCTATAGCACTGCCTATCCTATTTATTTGACCCTTTCTACAGGACAGCTTTCCAACATCACCCAGAATCATGCTTTTAAGTAGCACAGAACATGCCATCTGTTCCTCTGCACCCCTATGTTCACTGCAACATTATTCACAAAAGCCAAAACATGGAAATAACCTATGTGTGCATCAACAAATGAATAGATACAGAAAACGTGAGCTATACACACACACACACACACACACACACACACACACACACACACGATTATCAGTCATAAAAAAAAGAAGAAGAAGAAGAAGAAGAAGGAAATCCTGCCATTGCAACAACATGGATGAACCTTGAGGGCATTTTGCTGAGTGAAGGAAGTCAATCCTGTATGATCTCACTTACATGTGGAATCTAAAAAAAGCTAAGCTCATAGAAACAGAGAGTATATTGGTGACTGTCAGGGGATAGGGGGTGGGGGAAGTGGGGAGATGTTGGCCAAAGGGTACTTTCAGTTATAAGATGAATACATTCCAGCTACCTAATGTACAGCATGGTGACTACAATGATCAAAACTGTATTGTGTACTTGAAAGTTGCTGAGAGAGATCTTCAATGTTCTCATCACCACCACACGACAAAACAATGGTAATTAGCCCAGCCAGCGTGGCTCAGTGGTTGAGCATCAACCTATGAACCAGGAGGTCACAGTTCAATTCCCAGTCAGAGCACATGCCTCTGTTGCAGGCTCGATGTAGGAGGCGGCCAATCAATGATTCTCTCTCATCACTGATGTTTCTCTCTCCTTCTCCCTTCCTCTCTGAAATCAATAAAAATATACTTTTAAATGGTAATTATGTGGGTGATGAATGTGTTAACTAATGTTATTGTGGTAATCATTTTGCAATGGATATGTGTATCAAATCATGTTGTACACCTTAAACTTACACAATGTTATATGTCAATTATATCTCAATAAAGCTGGGGAAAAAATCATCCTAAAAAAGGCAGACTTCTGGAAAAAAGAAAAGTTTCATATACTTTGAAAGAAAAATTAACAAACAAAATAAAAGAAAAAATCTAGGATCAAATGGAAGATTTAAATCTACTTCACTGATTTAAATATTTACTTTTTGGTAAAAAAGTGACTATTCTGTAAGAAATGTAATTAATATTAAAAGACTATCAAAAACACCCAAAGCTATCAGTACCCTATAATCTAATAATTAAAAGGAAGAATGGCTTAAAGATGAAATTTCTTTGATTTGAGGATAAAAGAGAATAATAGCATGAGACCAGAAAGTATCAAAGATGACGGCATCAAAGAAATAAGGAAGAAACAGAAGTGTGAGTTTTTCAGATAGTGAAAGAAGAAAGCTAGGAAAGACACCTTTAACAGCAAAATCACAATTCAGTTAGATTTAAAAGACTTTGGCGTGTTTTACATATTGGGCCAAACAAGGACATCTCGATGGCCTGTCTATTTGGGGTAACAGTCTTAGAGCTGAGAGAGTTCCCTCCACCCCACTCCAGATTTCTTTTTACACTAATGAAAAGACAAGCGCACTCATTAAATATGATGATAGTATATATAAAACCCTCTGGCTAGTTACCCTACCATAACCAGGTTTTACAAATCCCATCTCTACCTTATATTTTAATTGTAGGCAGAAATTTCTGCTGAATTCTGTTTAATGCACATTTGGTTACATACCTTAATTTGTACTTTTAAAGCTAAAGCATTTCCAGGACTCAATGCATTAGAAATTCATAATTTATGTATTTTAGAGAATTCAAATTAGACTGCCAGACCTAGCCATAGGATGTCTGTTACATCAGACAGAGTTATTAACTTCTATGATTGCATCACATCTAAATTAAGCACTTCAAACCTATTCAAGGTAGAGCCTCAATTAGGACACAAAAATCTAATCCTAGTTCTAGGTCTGAAATTCAACTTTAAAATTATAATACCACTAGCTCGAATATCTTATTAAGAGACCATGATATGGTTAAAGAATAAAAACATTTATATCTATAGAAACCTCAAAAATAGAAACCTCATTGTCTAATTTAGTTACTCTATGACCAAAATAACTTCTCCAAGTGGAATATTTGGTAATTTATATTACCAATCTAGTTCAATGAAGCTATACAAAAGGTAGCAAAATTGGAAGAATCATTTTTACCTATGTATTTTTTTTACTATCTCCTCAATAATAACATGATTAGCAGTCATCTGCCATATGTATGTTAAAACACAATTAAAATCAACAGTTTTCCTTTACTAAAAAAACTTGAGTCTTGCCGTAACCGGTTTGGCTCAGTGGATAGAGCATCGGCCTGCGGACTGAAAGGTCCCGGGTTCGATTCCGGTCAAGGGCATGTACCTTGGTTGCGGGCACATCTCCAGTAGGGAGTGTGCAGGAGGCAGCTGATCGATGTTTCTCTCTCATCGATGTTTCTAACTCTCTATCTCTCTCCCTTCCTCTCTGTAAAAAATCAATAAAATATATTTTTTAAAAATAAATAAATAAATAAATAAATAAACTTGAGTCTAAACTGGAATAGTCAGAATCACAAAGCATAATTTTAAAAACATTAACACAAAAGTTGTCTCTCTACTATTTTGTCAGATTTGCACAATGCACAATCCAACATTTTGAAATCCCATTAGTGAAATAGTAGTTAAATATTATCTCAATTCTTATGTTGAAGATAAAGAAGGGAAAAGACAACTAATGTCTTAGAATAATCAAAAATATCCAGCCAAAATTATCAGGTGACATGAGGATAAAGTAAAAAAGCAGTCCAAACTCTTAGAAAAGTAACTTCCCAAAGAATTTTAACCCTCCCTGTCTATGCAAGCTACAAGGTAGATAAACCCTGAAAAGATCTGGTTAAAATGACATGCTTTTTTGGGGAAGGGGGGGTTTGGGAGGTAGGATTTGGTTTGTGTTTTTTTTACATTCTTTTCATTTGAGAATAATCTCATAAACCTTAATAAAAGAAGGTAAACTTGAAACTACTCAATACACCAATAAAGAGCAACTGATCTGGTTACTTCAACTTCAAAAATCTAGGTCACCAATATCTCTATAGCCAGATGAACACTCAGCAAATATATTTACTCGTTTTTTAAATCTGATGAACTTAGGTGCAGAAAACAATTAAATTACTGTTAAAATGACCATAATTTGTTACTCAATTGGTCTTTAACAAAAATATTTGGGTTTGTAGATTATACTAAGGATGATTTGGCAAAGAAAAGATGAGAATAAAATCTACTAAATACAATCTGTCCTCAATAAGACAACGCAGATTTCCAACATGGGACTAATATTTTAGTTATTCCACTTTATCTTTTGGGCTTTTTAAAGCAAACTGCTTAGCAAATTACATACTTTCAAATTTTTCAACAAAAATCTTCACAAGAAAACAATTTTAATATCACCAAAACGCCAAAGGACAAGATGTTCAAGACTTTGGAGAGTATGTAAGAAAGAATACAAGCACAGGGAATGGCTTTATCAAGGTGGGCAAAGTTCAGAATGGCAGAGTCCTTGCCTGTTGTAATGAAAACACTAACCCTACCAGTCGGGTAACTACCTCGGGGCACAGTAGTAAAACAGAAGGGAAAAGCCTGGTACAAAAAGTTGAACGGCCCAGAGAAAACCTAAGTGGTGACAAGAGCCTACAGGCACATGCAGGTACGCATCTTTTATATTGGATGTGATACACTTACATGGCCCCTGTTGAATCTCTTGGGGACCAACAGTAAAGCAAGTTTAGAACTTCAAATCTTGAGACATCTATAGCAAGATGCTGATCCAATGTGGCTCCAAATATCTTCTGTTTTCCTGGCTCACCTGAAGAGGAAAAAACACTACAGAGGATGTGGGAACTGAATTTCTTTATGTAGTTTCTCCTAGAGCAACTGTCTGAAAGTTTTGGCCCAATCCTTTATCAAGCCTGGAGATGAGACACTTGAGGGACTAGCGAAAAACAAAATTCAAACGAAAAAGTGGAGCGAGACATCTAAAAGGGGAATATGAGAGCACAAGATAATGGTGTAGGTCAATACAGTGTTTCTCATCCTAAGTGCGAGGAGGCAGAGAAAGGAGAGAAAAAAAATGCACAGAAGTTTCTCCCTCCATTTCCTCACCCTAATTGCTACTAAAAATTCACAAAGTACCTGAACTTTTTTTTTAACCATCATTAGGGAATGAATAAGCAAGATAACTTGGAAAGTTTAAGCATTTAGTGAAGACTCCCTCCCCTGGCTATGTGCATTATAAGCAGCAGGGAGGCCTTTCAGATAACACTTTTTCCTAAGAAAAGATTCTGGTGGAATACAGCTTGAGGCAATAAAGAAAGAGACTAATACATCCAATTTATACAAAAGTGGAAGTCACAGGACAATTCACCATATTTACAAAGTTTGTTTTTCAAAAGGGGAGGGATAGCTTTCATGTAGTAAGAAATCAGAACAAAAAGTAGTTTCCAAATAAAAGATTTTTAGACTAAACACAAACTGCATCCTTCATCCCCTTAGGAAATACTATCCCTAGAAAGATAATCTTTAAAAAACTAAGATGAGCAGAATCAAGTCTGATGTACATTACCACACAAAGCATAAAAATGTAGTCTATAATATTAGATTCATTTGGAATTAACTTATTTTTTTCTTAGAACATTATACCTAAATATTGAATTATTCATTCTTCTCCAGCATTCGTGTAATTGCCTAGGACATAAAACAATTTTCTTTCCAAATATATTCCATTTTAACCAGAATTTACTTAAACTATATCTGCTAAAAATACCGGAATTTTCTGAAAACTGAAATTGGAGAACTAATTAGATCCTTACCTGACGTGGCTGTTCATTCATTCGTTGTGGGTCTGATTTCACTTTATTATTAGGATGATTGGTGACTTTGGTTACTGGTTGTTTGAAAATTGATGCTGTTTGTCTAATTGGCAATGTTGTATTTAAGTCTGGTTTACCCTGTAGATATAAGCATGTTTTCATTAAAAAATGTTATACATAAATATAATTACGTAGATGAATTCTTATTAATCCAATATCCACTACTTTAAATCCGATTATTCCAAACTTCTCAAAATCAGTATTTTAAATACTCTAAAGTACATTTTTAGTACTTTATTATGTAAGACATACAGGGTGGGGCAAAATTAGCTTTACAGTTGTTCATATGGAAAATAATGCAATAAATACAAGAATAAACTTCATGTTTCCTGTACTTACAACTATAAACCTACTTTTGCTCCACCCTGTATTTTTTTCATAATAAAAACTTTATACTTTTAAATGTAAAAAATTTCTCTCTATAAAATTCATAATTAATTTGATTATGTTTAAAGTTGGGTTATACAAAAGGAAGGGGAGCTTTCAGAACAATAACCAGGACAGTGGTCATTTCTATGTTCTGAGAATGGAAGAAAATGATGGCATACTAGTACTTGGCCATTAAAATACAAACAACCTGGTCAGCTTTTAGGAGGCCAGGCTCTCATAAAACCACATAAATTAACCTTCCCCTTTTACAGAAAGGTAATTAGAAATGGAAGTTCTAATTCCAGCAAACAGAACTCAATTTAGAAAAATGCGTTCTATTGAAGTCAAAATGAAGCACAGAATCGCCATTAAGTTCATTTGCAATACTTTAAGGGGTGGTGGGGTGGGCTGGCCAGGGGAAGTGAGAAAGAAAAAGAACAAAATGTGATAATGGCAAAAAACATAAAAGGTCATATATATCTAAAAACAACACACATCTGCTATTTTTTAATATAGAAATATACTTGGTAAATGATAGGATAGTCAATGAACTTTTATCTTTACACTAGTGATCCATGTAAAAATTATAATCTCAACTTTCAAACTCCAAAATAGTGCTTCTTAAACTTGAGCTTCCGTCAGAACCACCCAGGGGGTTTATTGAAACACAGACCACTGGGACTCAATCCCAGAGATTCGACTCAGTAGGTCTGAGGTGGGCCTGGGAACTGCATTTCTACTAAAAGACTGCAAATTGGTAGCAGACAAACTGAGTTTAACCCATAGTCGTGTTCTGCTCCATTTTGGGGGTCTTTGATAAATTAAGCTGACAGCTACAAATCTGGAGACCACATGAAATCCAGAATTCAAGCTTCTCTTAAAAACTCAGAGATCTAGAAATACTGGACTTGATTTAGCCACAATGGGCCACGATTAACTAGCGATGGCTGCCCACTTGAGGTGTCAAGGGTCCTTGCAGAATTTCTCAACAACTCCCTTTGTGTTACCTGTCTGAGCCCTGTGGGGATGGAGTTTGTGACCTCTGCTTAAATGATGTCTAGAAAAATAAGCATCACAATAAATTAATCTGACAATTATTACAGTATTATTTGGACCCACTATTTACATGAGTCTCCACTTCCTCCCCCACCGCAACCCTCAAACACACACTCCTCTGTATGCACTGGGCATGTTCATTATTCCTTTATCTCACTCATTTTTTTCTCACTGCATGTGCTTACCTTTATGAGCTATATTCATCTTAAATAACACTAACAATATTATTTCTCAGGTATTTAGCTTTCTTATCTTTTTGAATTAAAAAAAAACTTTTATTTAGAACTGTACAAACCTAGCCAATAGGCTGCAAAATAACCACTTATGTCATTTTTAAAAGTGTGAGACCCGGGAATGTGTATTTTTAAAAGCTTTCCTGGTAGTAATTCTGTGACATCTCTGATTCATGACAGCATCCTGAGGCCCTTAGTGAAGCCACCACATCTATAAAACAATCAATATTCAATCCTAAAGGAGCTCCACACATAAATGCTTATGGAGAACTTTTCCTGTCACTAATTAGTTATAATTAGTATATATCACTAAACAATACCTTTGGTTTTGTAATTGTTCTTTAATAAAAAAAATATGTTCTGCTCATATTAGAACAAAGATGGCATCAGGAGACACAACAGTATACCTCAATTGTTTGTATGAGCAAACAAGGTCAAGCCAGTAGGATTCTCATTGTTACAAAGGATGACTGGAGGCAGCAAAGACTACCCCAAACTACGAATTCTGAATCCACAGACTGGAAGGAAGCATGCAACGTAAAACTATTGGTGCTACAATAGTAAGACTGATCTTTTTTTATTTTTTTGTTAACTTATGTTTTTTGATTCTATAAATAAAAATTAGAAAAGCTGTCTAAAAATATTCAAAATATACAATTGACTTCTATTATCTAACATTGAGACAGACAATTCACTCCCAGTGGTGTAAGAGATTACTCAAGAGTGTGCTGTTACTTTCC
This sequence comes from Myotis brandtii, assembly GCF_000412655.1. NCBI lineage: Eukaryota > Metazoa > Chordata > Mammalia > Chiroptera > Vespertilionidae > Myotis > Myotis brandtii. The sequence continues at coordinate 2,116,416 of NW_005357453.1, forward strand.
TCTTGATCTTTTGTTTTTTATTAGTTTTTCTCCTTTTAATTGGCCTCCAAAGCTCTGAAGAAAGAATTTTTTACTAATTAATTTTGTATTCCAAAACAGTATCATGTAATCTGAAAAGCTGGACTAACTGGTTTTCTCAGAAACTGTCACAAAAACAGTACATTTTATTACCACTCTCCCCTCAGAACTGCCAGTCACTTTTAATTCATGCCCAGTTTTGTGTCTGAATTTTGAGAACTACCAATCTGCTATAAACTCAGGAGCTATAAAGCAAACACTTTTTTGTGGGTGGGTGTGTGTGTGCGCGCGCATGCGCGCGCTCTTTTTTGTTAATTCTCATCTGAGGATATTTTTTTCATTGATTTTTAGAGAGACTGGAAGGGAGGGAGAGGGGGGAGAGAGAGAGAGAGACTGATGTGAGAGAAACACATCAATTGGTTGCCTCCCCCTTGGCACCAGTCAGGCCACAGATCAAACTTGCAATCCAAGTACATGCTCTTGACCCTGGGGATGGGGAGTGGGGTGCACTCTAACCACTGAGAAACATGTCCAGGGCAACACTTTTTTTGATAGGACAAAGATTAAAACTATTCATACATATATTTGAAATCTTCCCTTTCAATATAAGAAAAAAAAGTTCCTTAAATTATAAAATTAAACTGGCAAAAACACACTTTAATGTTACAACTAAAAGTTTCTAACCTATAAAAAATTTTCTCAGTATACTGACTAGCCCTCAAATCAAAGTTTAATGTATTTTACAATAATGTGCATACTAGGCTGGAAGTATTCAAATAACTCAAATAATTTTGAGGATCTATTCTAGGTGCCAAGAATATAATTTTTTTAAATCTTTTACTTCATCTCTTTCTAAGAAATATCTTGAGGTGGCTCTTTTACACTCAGAAAGAACAAATATGTAAACATTAATTTTTAAAAATAGAAAATCAAGGACAAGGAGTAAAATTTCCTTTTGAAAAGGTTAATAGTAATTGACACTAGAGCTGAGCATCAAATAGGGATGTGTGTTTTCTGGGGCCTGGGTGAAAAAAGATTAAATTATATAGATATCATGGTTAGGAAGGAGGAAGTATACCAATTAATGAAGAAAACAAAAGCTGCCGAAACCGGTTTGGCTCAGTGGATAAAGCGTCGGCCTGCAGACTGAAAGGTCCCAGGTTCGATTCCGGTCAAGGGCATGTACCTGGGTTGCGGGCACATCCCCAGTGGGAGATGTGCAGGAGGCAGCTGATCGATGTTTCTCTCTCATCGATGTTTCTAACTCTCTATCTCTCTCCCTTCCTCTCTGTTAAAAATCAATAAAATATATTTTAAAAAAAGAAAAGAAAACAAAAGCTGTCCTGATATTAAATCTAGAAAAAAATTACAGGCACTTGACATCACAACAAATATTAAGCAGATTTCAAATGCTTTTTCTTTTCTCAATGACCTTCCATAAAAAACAAGAAAAGAACACTTAAAGGACAACACAGTGAAGGTGATTCTGAAAGGGACCACACCGGTGTGCAGCCTTTCAGTTCCCTAGATAAAGGCTAGAAAACAGGATAACCGAAGATGGGTGAAGAGTGCATGTCATAAACCAGTGGTTTTCAAACATTTTATTTGCATTCCTAACCCCTAAAACTGTTTTGAAAATACATATACACCACCTACATTTTAAAGTTGACATCAAGAATATTTCATATTTTAATGGAAATAGTTTCAAAGGATCCACTTACTGGAGTATTTAAACACTGACACTTTAATAAACTGCTACATCACTTTAAAATATATCCAGCAGTATCTAAATATTTCCACCATCAACCATTTATTTATACATGAACAAGCTGAAGTTATATATTTTATTTCCCTCCTTTTTCTCTTTGAATAATTCCATTCCCAGTGTTATTTCCTATTTTAAATTTGAAACACTTTAATTGATCATTTATCTCATAAAATTATTTTTTTTAACTTTCTGTGACCATAGAGCTCTTAATGATAAAAATAACTAAATCTATTCTGGTTTATTACAATTATTTGTATATTACTGGCCAAAAATGATAAATTACATTTTAACAAATAATTATTAAACATAAGAGGTGAAAAATCAAATAAATATATTAAGAAGTTATTTTAAAATAACTTCATGGCCTTGAATATTATTAATTGCTAAAATGGGTCAAGAGTTAGTGTCAATTCTATTTATATTCTTTTTTTAATGTACCACCAAGAATCCTTGTTCACATAAATGAGTAAATAGAATGACTTTTCTCCTGTCACTCAATTCTTTTGAACTTCTTTTGAGTTACAGGACAAAATGTGCACCATCAAAAATTGTAATAATCGTCCTTTACACTAAGTCCTCTGTAAATGTTGTTGCAAAGAATTGTGCGAGCAAAAAGACTTCACTGTTGTCAAGTCATTCGTTTTTCCATACCAACACCAATATTTCAAATTGTCCCCTTATTGGAGACAATTTGGTACCTTGGTAGTGTTGCGAATAAGTGAGAAGTGTACATGTGCCCTTCAGTAAAACTGAAGGTTGACTACGAAAGGGGAACTGGGCAAAAAGGACCCTGTACCTCTCTCAGGTTCATGCTCAGATCAACTGGAGCATACATATGTGAAAGTTCAGGACACAGAAACAACTAGAAACCCAGCCATATGGTGATACCAGGGAAAGCCTTCACACAGCATAGCTGGAACAGCAGGGGCTTACACGGTATATTCTAAATACCACATTTCTCAGCCTGTCTTTAAATAAAGCTACTGTATAACAGTTCCGAATTGTGTATATTCTATCTACATATGTTATCTTTAAAATTCATGCAAATTTTGTACTTTTTAAAAAATTAGCCATGATTGTTTTAATGTAAAAATGTTGCTCTACCTACCCAAATGTTCTAATGAAACTTATACACCCAAGTAGCATTTTAATTCTCTGGCTCTGCATATACTACATGCCCTCAAGAGATATTCATGCCACAATCTGAGAAACAGACTATTCTCCTAAGGTCACTTTCCTCATCTGTAAATGAGGATTAACAACAACTATCTGTAAGATTCTCATAAAGATCAAATGAGGTAACACATGTAGTATAATGCTGCTGCTGCTAAGGCAGCTTTCATTCAGTCAGTCACTGAACAAATACTGAGTGCCTACTATCTGTCAGGCACTTACTGCATGCAGGGTATACAGTCATTAACCAGTTAACTGTTACGGTATTTTGAATTTAATTTAAAAAGGTCCGCCGCTTGAGTCTACAGACACTTATGGCGTACAAATGGTTAACAAAACATCAAAATCCCTGCCTCAGAACTTACATTCTAGGGGTAGAAGGAAGACAACAATTAACAGGGTGGGTTTATCATTTATAGTCACATTGGACATAAATTCTAAGAAAGCAGCAGCTTTTTCTACCAGTGCCCCGAATGTCTCAAGCCAGAATTGTAGCCGGCATCAAGTCCTTCTTCCTCCACTCACCAGGTACTTATATGTGCTAATTCTCTTGAGTCTCACACCTTTCCATGCCTCCTGCTATAGCATTCATTCAAGACATCCCTTTCCTAGACTACATCAGCCCAAACTGCTTTCTCTACTTCAGTTTCCCCTTTTCCTAACCCGTTCTCCATATTGCACCTATTCTATAGAATCCAATACCCAACCAGATGCCCACCATCGCAGCAGCTCACTTGTTTCTCAAACTACAGATGCTGTCCCCATGATATATTAACTCTCTACAAGAATTTATTTTTAGTATTTTGTTGAAGATACTCAAAACAAGCACCTGCTAGATCTTTTGGTTGACTACCTAGGACACAGCGATACAGAATGCAAAGCTGTGTGAATTATAATCACAACTGCATATTACCATACACCGAGATAGTTTGAGAAATGAATGACAGAGTTATACAATGAATTCCATTCAAGAGAAGATGATGCTCTTTATTTCAAAATGTATCAAATTGGTGTGAATAGAGAAATGTAGTGAAAGAACTGAGTCTTTCCAAGGTATTAGTAAAACTGACAAGCCCAGGTAAAAAAATAACTTGTTCCATGCCATATAAATATTGTAAGGAATTTGTAAAATACATCATATGTTATATTGCTAGGGAGTTTGAATTTTATTAGTTTGTAGCTTTAATTGATAAACATTTTGATGTTAAGAGCCAGAAACACATGGAATCGAGTTTAGTGTTTACACACCTGAAACATTAAAATAAAAGGAATTTATAGCAACAAAACCAAACTTCTTAAACACATCTTACACTAAGAATCACTATACTCTTCTTTATCCAATCCTAGTGTTCTCCAATTAAATTTTTAAAGAAACAGACCATCTTTTTAAGAAACAAACTTCTTCTTAAAATGTTGAGACTATCTCTGAAACCTTGAAACATCTCCTCTTTGAAAAACGAAAGCTTGCATAAATGCCAAAATGACATGTAGCTTTCAAAGCAAAGTTTCTGTTTTTCTTATGTACCTATTGAGGATTGAGAACTGTGCTGTCCAATATGGTAGCCACTAGAAATATGTGGCTATTTAAACTTTAATTAATTACATAAAATCAAAAGTCCAGTTAGTCAGTCACACTAGCCACATTTCAAACATTCAATAGCCACATGTGGCAGGTGGGTACAACATTCCCATCAGCACAAAAACTACTTTTGCAGAGCGTTGCTCTGAGAAAGCCGCTCAAGACTTCAAATATCAACTTGATGTTGATGATTTCTAAATCTTTTCTAGTCTTTTTCCCTTAAACTAATAGAATATCTTCAGAAACCAATGACAATGAAAGGCATTTCCAAAAAAAATGTACAGTACATTAATTTATTCAATAAACATTTATGACCACTATGAACTTCTGAAATGAGGTAGATATTTAATCAAATAAACATGAAGCAAACATGTATTAAGTACCTACCGTGTGCTAGGTTTTGGACAACACATACAGAATCAACAAAAAGAAGACATGGTCCCTGCCCTCATGGAGCTCACAGTGTACTGACACGGACAAACAACCACAAACACAACAGCAAAGCACCAGGGAGGCACAATGAAGAAGGGGCTGTTCTGCTTGGAGAGCGCAGGGCAGGCTTCACAGAGGTGAGACAATGGAGCTGGGCCACGATGAGGATGAGGAGGAGGAGGAGCTTGCCAGGTAGAGGGGGAGGGGGGCGCATTCCAAGCAGAGGACACAGCACATGAGCAAGCAGAATCTTGAAAGCACATGCCACGGTGCAGGAGGAGCAGTCCGCACGGCTAGAGCACAAAGGAGCACACAAACTAAAGAGACGAATTAGGTTTTGGTTTTTAGTGAATCATAACTATCGGGAAGTTTATCTTCACATTACACTTAGGGTAGCTTAACCATGATTCTGGTAACAACAAGGTAGTCTGAAAGCGGTCCACTCCTTCCATAAATATGTGAGCCCCTTCAATAGATACCAGCACTGTGGTTAGAGTTTTTAGAGGCTGTTTTAGTATATTTAAGAAGCAAAATAAACCTAGAATAAAGGTTTCTTTAAGCTGAACTCACACAGCTTTGCCTACACACTGCTCAAGGTCCCAACTTTTACTAACATGAGCTCCCTCTACTCCTATCACTCTCTCATACCTTAACACCTTCTTAACTATCAAACCACAGTCACACCATTTCAACCCCCCCTCCCACCCTGCCTCTCTAAACAAGGTACCTGCCAATGTCCCATGGGAACCTGTGCAAGGTAACCAAGGCTACAGACGAGGGAACACTGCAGTCTAACCTCCATAACAGCTTTTGGAATTAAACTATTGTAAACAAACTAGGAAGCTGATTTCTGAATAAAGAGATATGAAACAGAGACCCCATACCTTTTAGGAAAAGTGAAAGAAGAAGAGGAAAACAGCTTGGGCAGAAAGTTTCCTGCACTGGCTACCAGGCAGCACTGCTCACTGAGGTAGCTTAGTGCTTGGAAAGGTGCACGGGGGGCAGGAAAGGAACTAACATGGGTCAAATACTTGGGGAGATGTTTTCATATAAATTCCTCTTCACCCCTCACAATGCTAACTAAGGGAAGGACTCTACTACCTGACTGAGAAAGCTGAGGCCATCACAGGGTAAGGAAGTTGCCCGGGTCTGTGTGAGCTCGTAAGTGGCAGAGCCAGGGCATCAATCCACGGGCCTGGATCTGAAGCCCTTGCCCTGGACCACACCACCTCGGGGCTCCCAAGTGCGTGCAGGGCTACGTCAGTCACATCCCTAGGAAGAAAAGCCCTTCCTTTCCCTTCACTATTTTCAGTCCGTGTGAGACAATGGTGGTGGCAACACACATACACACATATCTATGGAATTTACAGGAAGAAATTTTAAGAAAAAATGGTTATAAGATTAGTTGCCCTTGGGAGGGGTGGGGTTAAAGGTGCTTTTGTAAAGCTATTGGGTGCATTAATACAACTAAATTAGCATTATAATTCAAATGCTACTTGTTTAAATTCCTATACTACAAACCATCAACTAAACCTAAAAATAAGAGCTAATGGGAAAATCTCTAATCACTGTATTAGGATGAGAACATTCTTGAAAGTCATTATCCTCAACAAGTCAAAATAAAAACTCCCCTTTCTCAAACCATAATCCTGAAAATGAATAGGTAACTATAAACTATATGGTAAGAATACATGCCACATTAAAATGCTGCCTCTTTTTGGCAACAGGAACAATTTTAAGGGGGCGGGGGGGGGGGGGGGGGCTGGTCCGGAGAATCATCGACAAAGAAATATTTTATAAATAGTCCCAACATGCGAAAAGTGTGATGTATGCTGGCCTAGAGAGATACTGAAATGTGTTTTCAACTGTGTACAATTTACATAGGCTCCTCCTCTGGAAGGACTGCACTACCAGAAAATTAATCAGATTTATAAGTCAAAATGCTTAGCAGGAGGGGAAAAAACAAAAAACTGGACATACAATTAAAATCTCAGTGTTATATTTTAAAGTTGTTTAGAGAGCTCTTGAAATAGAATACAGATGTCATAAGTAAGTTAACCAACCTTATTCTGATTGAGAGGATCATTCCGCAGTCTCTGTTTGTTCTTCTGTAATTTACTAGGCATCATCTTTCCAGTTCTGAAGTCAAAACTGCTGAGGTCAACAGTATTTCCCAGGTACCTTGCCAACTGAGGTTTGCTTCTGAACTTCTTACCACTCGGACTAGAAGGAAGATAATGTTAATTGTACAAAATAAAGCAACATTTACCCTACACTCTACATAAAACTTTTTTCATACTGTCCTTCCTGGTCCCAACTGTTACATCACAACTGAACATGTTAAATGTGAGTGTCAGAGGAACTCAGTAACTTCACCATAAAGAGATCATGTGCCATCTAATGTAACACTTCGCTAGGTCCACCACCTGTAGTAGCAGGTGTTACTACAGGTCACCCCAATGGGCACTCACTCAGCAACCAGTGACAGAATCCCAACACAATCGCTTGCACAGCACAACGTGCACCCTGCAACTGTCTTCAATCTCACAAACTGTTTTCCAAACTGACTTTTGAAATGCTACTTTTTTATAAACACTACAGACACAACGTCAGCAGTAATCAGAAAGAACTTCAGAACAAACTCTTCTGAAATCAACACCCTTGTTAAAAACACACATACACAGCCGTAGCCGGTTTGGCTCAGTGGATAGAGCGTCGGCCTGCGGACCAAAGGGTCCTGGGTTCCATTCCGGCCTGGGCCCTGGTTGGGGTTTGTGCAGGAGGCAACCAATCAATGTGTTTCTCTCACATCGATGTTTCTCTCTGTCTTTCCCTCTCTCTTCCCTCTGCCTAAAAATCAATGGAAAACATCCTCGGGCAAGAATTAACAAAAACAACAACAAAGACACACACACACACACACACACACACACACACACACACACAAAACTTAGAACCCATATATCTTTGGGCTACCAATTTGAACTCATTTACAATAGGAAAAAAAAATTTTAATTTTGACAATATTTAATGCTCCCTAAAGTAGCTACTGAAAGGAAAACTGTTGGGGGGTTGCCAATGTGTTTACACAATGCTGACATTAGTTTTGTTAGCCAAAGCCCTACTGTAAAGAAGGGCTCTCCGTTTCTCTCCCTCCCTTCCACGCTCTCTAAAAACCAATGGAAAAAACATCCCCGGGAGAGGATTAACAACAAAAAAAGAAATATTGTCAAAGCTGGAAAATCACAAAAGTGCTAGAATTACAGAGAAGGCTAAACTGATATGTTCTAAAAAATGTTTTCTCTGTGTGGCGTTGCCCCAAAGTCTTATCTAAATCTTCTGACCAAATGTGCTAGAATAAACTATTAAAATCAGTGGGACAAATAACCAGAAGGGAATTGTGAGAATTCTAGAATACCTCTCACCAAAGACAACATGTTATATTTAGAACTTAACCTTGTACCAACTGACTACTATAGAAGAAAAATAATTCAACAGGAAGTCAAAAGAGAAAAGGCTGGAAAACTAAGCAATAAAATATTCCCCTGGAACAGCAAAACTTCTCTCTGGGTCAAATCCAAACCAACACACCCCTCTTTGTCACAAACTCTGGTATTCTGCCGCCACCAACTTCAAGACAATGGAAGATCAGATCAACAATCTTTTTTCACAATCACATGACGTAAGCATTCCTGAAACACAATTCAATGTATAGAATTCTGCCTACAGATGAAAATAACAACCAGAAGTAACAGAATAGAACAAAGCAGACAACAAGAACAGCAGAGGAAAGGACGTTAAGATTATGTATAAGCAAGCCTCAACTCCCATTCTAACCAGATTTCAAAATATGCTCAGTATCGTAAAATAAAATAGCCTGTAACCCTCAATGTTGTCCAAAACTTGAATCATCCCTGACCACCACAAACTTCCACCCCTCATCTTCTTGTACTGCCCTGGGTTGCAGCATCACTGCCCACCTAGCTAGAAGGTAATCACAATGTCCCATCCCTCAGCCACACATCCAGTGTCAAGCTCTAAATGTTCAGACTCCTCAATGCTGACAATACAGCTTCACCTCCTTAATAACACACCAAAACCCTTCAATCTGTTTAAGATGGGTTTTTTTCCTAGACCCTTTTCCCACCAGCCCTGGGTACCCTGAATTCCAAACTCAAAGTCATGAAAATATGCATGTCTTTCCAGATGAAAGGATGAGCATAAGCAATGCCTGTCATAAAACTATTAAATCCTCCAAGCCCAACTACTATGTCATCTCCTCTATAATGCTGTTTGTGATTCTCCAATCCTAATTAGAAATATTCTGCTATCCTTGCCATTATACTTCTTTATATCAAAACAACCAGAAATTACAATGCCACCTTTTAAAACCCTCAAACACAATTTATACAGGCTTGCACAAAACAAAGTAACTTCCTGAAAGCAAAAAACTTGTATCAGTTGAACAGTAGAAAAATATGGTTTTCATTTGCAGACACACTGAAATGGCCAATTCTATGCTTATTTAAAAGTTATATTGCATGGAATTTAAAAAATTAAACTGGAAAATATTTTCGTGATTAATCTAGTCCACATAAGAAATGAAATATTACCTAAAGACCCAAATTAATTTGAAAAGTTGGTAAAGATTTCTCTATTATGTCACATATATAACTACAATTAATTTTAATTAAGTTAAAATAGCCATATAGTCCTTAAAATTAGATATACCAATTACTGGTAAAAAAGATTTTGGCAGTCTGGTGGTGTGACTCAGTAGTTGAGCATCAATCTATGAGTCAAGAGTCACAGTTTGATTCCCAGTCAGGGAACGTACCGAGGTTGTGGGCTCAATCCCCAGAAGGGGGCGTGCAGGAGGCAGCCCACCAATGATTCTCTTTCATCACTGATGTTTCTATCTCTCTCTCCCTCTCCCTTCCTCTCTGAAGTCAATAAAAATATTTTTAAAAGATTTTGATAAATTATTTAGCATACTTCAGAAGCAAAAAAAAAAACCTCTCCAAAAAAATAAAATGAAAATTTTCAATCAGATATCTCTCTAATAAGATCTCATCTATATTAATAAAAGAATAATATGCTAATTAGACAAGATAGACCAATGTCCTTCTGGACAAAGCCGTGGCGGCTGCGAGGGCCAGCAGTGGCAGTGTCTTCCCCTGATTGGCCCCATCGCCTTCCGCAGAGGGAGGCCAGACTGCAGCTTAGGCCCACTCCCCCCAGGGAATGGGCCTAAGCTGTCAGTAGGACATCCCCTAAAGGCTCCCGGACTACCCCCCACCCCCCGCACAAATTTTCGTGCTCTGGGCCTCTAGGAAATGCAATAAAAAGCTGAGTTCCAGAGTGTATTTTCTTTTCACAGACTAATGTTTCAAATGATGAAAATGTTAAGGTAACAACTTCTACCAAAAAAAAATAAGCACTGTTATTCTTAGGATATGGCTTAGAGACAACTAGAATGTCATTTCTTAAAGAAGCAATTGACTAATTTCACAAATTAGTAGTTCCTGTAGTTCCTTATGTAACAGGTGAAATGCCAGTTACCTGCTATGTAGTAGTATCTACATACGAGAGCCTCACTATAACATTCCTCTACAGAACAAAACTCATCAGAGATCTCCCAGTTGTAGATACTTCTCTCCCAAAGTAAGGAAATCTAAATACTTAAGGACGCCATTAAGCATCCAGTTGCTGGGAGAAGCCAATTCACCCTCTCCAGGAGCATCTCTGCTGGACATGGACCCTGAGCCCAGCCCCCGTCCTACTGGTGTTTCCAGCACCTGCTCTGGCTCCTGCAAGTGCGAGCGATGCAAATGCACCACCTGCAAGAAAAGCTGCTGCCCCTGCTGCCCCGGCAGAGTGCTAGAAGGGTGCAAGGACCCTGTGCAAAGGTGGAGAGGGGCACAGCTGAGGCTCAGACGTGCAGCTGCCTGCCAAGGAGATGAGGACCTGCCCTGTGTGAAACACGTGTAAATGCTGCTGGGGGCCAGTGGCACCTCTCCCTGCAGGAAGGCGTGGCTGTGTATCCTCCACCCCTGCTAGCTGCTGGCAAGCAACAATAAATCTATGACTGATGAATGGCATTAAAAAAAAAAGAAAACCTCAGTTAAGAGGCTATATTCATGAAAAGTGATGGTGCAGTCTATGATCTAGGTGAGCAATTTAGTATGGCTTCAAATAGTTCCTATGTGTAGTGATTTTAAAAATCAACAGAAGTATGCATTGTAAGAAAGGACTGACATACGCTACAGATAAACTAAATGAGTAAGGAAGGAAAATGGTGGAAATCAAGTTTTAACTATTAGCATATCAAAAGAAAGTAGAAATATCAACTAGTATTCAGTCAGATCTAATCCATCCCAAGTCCCTACCCCGTCATAAAGATGGACGTCTATGAAGCATCTATATTGAATAGCTACAGGTACTGTCATACACACTATTGCCTTCAGAATCGTGGTACAGGCATTTGCTTCTCCGTAACTGCTATCGCTTGTGCTTGGCGCTTTAAGTCAGCTTGGCTGTCCCAGTGGATTTTAAGACCAGGGACCTTCTACTGCAGAAGATGAAGACAATCATAGAAAAGACGAGGCCCCAAGAGAATAGTTATGCAGGAATTCTGCCCATCACATATAGACCATCTGCACAGTAGCAACATGACCCTGGAAGTGGCTGAGAAAGTAAATGCTAGATGAACACACAAAAATGATATGTCATTTAAGTTCTGGTCGCACCCAGAGTGACAAAGTTATCACGTGCCTGCACTCTAAGATGGCTGCTGTGGGTCCCAGTCTCAAGCACACCAGGACTTAATGCACCTAAGAGCATCAAAATGTAACTTAGGGAAATTACTTTTTTTTTAAAGCTCTAGTAGACTAGTGAACAATATTAGTCATTTTCAGTTTTCTCTGTCCAGAGTGACTACTTCTAATCCCAGTAATGAAATACTAATATTTTCACTTTCGACCACAAAGAACATTCCCTACCAACTACCCCATAGATATGCCAATCCTGAACCAACTTGTGATCTCGCCTTTAACTTCTACCCACTAAGTGCCCTGAAGAAAATAATCTAGTGAAAATCAATGAGTTGTATTTTTCCAGTTCATATAAGAACATTTCATCACTTGAACGGTCTTTGCTTGCTTTCATTTTGACTAAACTGTTTAAACCAAACTCCATCTTAGAGGTTTCTAAATACAGAGTAAAAGAAAATTTTTTTTTATTTGGCATGTGGCTTTTAAATTAAAAAAAAAAAACACGCTAATTGAGATACCAGTGATACTTAAATAATGGTCACCTCACTTTAATGGTATTCACATTCTGTCACCCTATAAATTCACCTGTAATCATAATTATCTTTAGTTATCTGGGCTAGACAACTCTAACATGCTGTGAAAGTCTAGGACAGTGGTTCTCAACCTGTGGGTCGCGACCCCTTTGGCGGTCGAACGACCCTTTCACAGGGGTCGCCTAAGACCATCCTGCATATCAGATATTTACATTACGAATTCATAACAGTAGTAACATTACAGTTATGAAATAGCAACGAAAATCATTTTATGGTTGGGTCACAACATGAGGAACTGTATTTAAAGGGCCAGAAGGTTGAGAACCACTGGTCTAGGATATACTAGTTGCCCCTTACGAAGGCCCGCTGTTTGCATGTGGAACTGCACTTTGAAAACACTCCTCGAGTAGAACAGAACACATTTTTGCATGTTACTTTGGTATGAATAATCATATTTAGTCAAACCATTACGAGGATACCAGAGGTCTGAGCAAACACAAATATCGTCAAAGGAATTTATAACGGGGTGAACTGTGAGGGATGGCAACAATCTGAGTGGAATAGGATGAACTGGACGATGAGGGGCAAGTAGCACTGTGGGTGGCAGATGGTTACCTGTGAGACTAAAGATAAAGAGCATGCTCAGAGGTGCCCTACTCTCCAACAATACCAGGGAGCACTTAGTGGGGAATAGAAATCTCCACACTGAAAATGCTGTAAACTGCACTGGAAAAGTTTAAGAATAAGGAAATATCAACTTTCTATCTTTTTCTGTCTCCTTAAATGTTAAAGCTTACCTGTTACTTACAAGAATAAGTATTGAAAAAAAGAGATTTCTCTAACATTAAATAACTATTGTCTTCAGAAATCAAATTTTAGCTAAGAGTAAACATCTGCAATTAAAGTTATCTTTTTGGACTTAGGTACTGTGATACTGCAATTTATAAGAAATACAATGGTTATTTCATATGCATGTGGTTTTCATCCTTCCCTGACTCACAGCTCCCAAATCCCTTGAATTCCCTAAGTGATAAAAGCAACAATGGTGTCTCTTGTTTTGTTGAGGTGACTTCTGGATCCTTCAAGGATGGTGCCTGGTTGCCAACAGGAGCAACCATGTCAGAGAATAGGAACTTTCAGTCCCACCTCTTGACATGAGGAGGGGAGAGGGACTGCAGGTTGAATCAATTGCCAATGACCAATGACTTAGTTATGTCTGGGTCATGAGCCTTCATAAACATCTAGCTCCTCAGCCTTTTCTGGGAGAATTCCACGTTGGGGCATCAGAAAGCTTCCACATGCCCCAAGCTCCAAGACAGAAGCTCTTTCCTTCAGGACCTCCCCTGTGTATCTTCTCATCTAGTTACTGATTTGCATCCTTTAATATCCTTTGTAATACATCAGTGATCTAGTGAATGAATGGGTTTGCCTCAGTTCTGTGAGCCGTTCTAGCAAATTAATAGAGAACCTCTGATTTATAGATGGTCAGAAGTTCAGGTAACAACCTGGGCTTGTGCCTGGCATCTGAAGTGGAAGGCAGCTTGGTGGGACTGAGCCCCTAACCTGCGGGATCTATCCCCAGGTACACAGTGTCAGAATTGAGTTGAATTCTTGAACACCCTGCTGGGGTCTGAGACTTGCTTGTTGGTGTGGGGAAGCTGCCACATGCACATAAGAATTAGGTCTGAGAACCCTTTTCAGATACAAAACATATAATCAGAAAACCAATTAATTCAAAGAATAATACCACTGCTTTAAAACTACATGACATACATGCAGAAAAATCTACAGGTCAGTTCTCCACTCCCTCAACCTTTAAATGTAGACCTTGCCTAAAATGAACCATCCTGAGCCCTCCTTTATAGTTTGTTCCTGGTAGCTTTTATCTACTCTTATCTTACTTATTATCTTTCATCTCTAACCAGTTAGTACATCCAGTTCCTCCATAATCACCTTTGAATCCATCCTTCCTTTCCACTGCCACTGCCTAAGTTATTTATCACTAGAAGCCCGGTGCACAAAATTCGTACACTGGAGAGGTGGGGGTCGGGGAAGCTGTGTCCCTCAGCCCGGCCTGCACCCTCTCGCAGCCGGGACCCCTTGCTCCTTACCGCCTGCCTGCAGCAGAGGCAGGAGAGGCTCCCGCCACCACAGCTGCACTCACCAGCCATGAGCCTGGCTTCTGGCCGAGCGGCACTCCCCCTATGGTGCACTAACCACCAGGGGGAAGTTCCTGCGTTGAGCATCTGCCCCCTGGTGGTCAGTGCGCATCACAGTGACCGGTTGTTCCACCAGTTGTTCTGCTGTTTGGTCGATTTGCATATTAGGGTTTTATTATTATTTATCATGGTCTAAATCACCATGGTAGGCTGATTTTCTATTTGCTAAGTCTCGTTGCATTCTAAATTCTCTAGATTGCTCTTCCTAGAACACTACTATGATCTATCAGATGAAGCCCACAATGGACTTCAACTCATTAGCAAAAGGGAGCCAAATACCTGCATTTGAGATCCTTTTCCATCTAGCCTTCTCCTAACCTTTCAACCCTACTTTCCACTCCTCTTACCCAGTGACCTCTTCTCTAACCACATTGGTTTACTCACTCTATCCTGAACCGGCTGAATGGTTTCCCTCTTCAGCCCTTTGTGAACCATGTATTTCACCTGGACCATAATGCATGACTTTACCGCAAACTCCCAAGAGACCAGAAATACCAATCCACCCGTACCTCTTCCATAAGCCTTAACGAAACCATACAGCTTACTCGCTGTATCAGGCAAATAATTATGAATTGCCTGTTGGCATCTCTTATATCCTAGTTTCAAAATACTGAGTTCTGTATGGTTATAAAACTTCCACAAGTTTAAATCTTATCTTCACAAATAGCATACTAAAGTCATTATTTATGAATGAAATGATGTCAAATTTTCTTCAAAATAATGCAGACTGAGTCAAAAGTAGCAGATTGAGGCATGGATGAAATAAGATGGGCAACCTTTGTACTTGGTGATTCCCTCTTTTACATATATGTTTGAAATTTCCTATAATGTTTAAAATATAAATATTAAAGTATGCAAGCTGAATATTTCCTCTGAAAACTGGAAAGTTCTTTTTAAAAATATGAAGTTTGGGCAAGTAATTTGAGCATTAAATAATTTCTTTAGCCCTGGCCGGTTAGCTTGGTTGGTTGGAGCATCATCCCCTTACACCAAGATGGGGTCGGTCAGGACACATGCAAGAATCAACCAATGAGTGCAAGGATGGGTGGAGCAACAAGTCAATGTCTGTCTGTCTGTCTCTCTCTGTCCCTTCCTCTCTCTCTCTCTCTCTCTCTCTCTCTAAAATCAATAAAATTTTTTAAATAGAATTTCTTTAGCAGTGGGGGGGGGGGCGGAGGAGGGGGAAGGAGGACTAGGAGGGAGAACTATTTTTTTAAGTATCAATAAGGAAAAAATTGTTTATAATTTGGGTACTAATAAAATGTAAGAGCATTCCATTTTTTCCTTTAACATAAATGTTTAAGGAATCACCATACAATTTTAAACAGTAGTAAAAGACCTTAAGTATAATTCAAATTGTACCAATCATTCTCATTCCTTAAACTAGCATTTACGTAACAAAAACGACATACAAACAGTGTGTTAGTGGTAGCAAGTTCTATTATCGCCATATCACAGAAAAAAAAAACACACAAAAAGCCAGGTTGAGCCATTAAAAAAAAATACTTTTTTTTTTTAATCTTCCTTGTTCAGAAGTACACTCACTTTCTGAACAAAGAGAAAAGAAAAACACTGGTTGTTTTGGTTAAACTGGAGAATGGACACTGCTGTGGAAAAGTCAGAAGTTAAATATGTCTGGGAATGATTTCAAAATAAAATGGGGGGGGGGGGAATATTGATGAAACAAGATTGGCCAGAAGTTGTTCATTCATATGCTCAACTGGTTGATGAGCACATAGGGGATCCATTACACTTTCCCATCTACTTTTGCTTCTGCATACGTTTGAACTTTTCCATAATAAAAAATAGATAGCTAAATATACCCCAAACCAGACTATATTTTCAAAAAAAAAAAAAAAAGAGGCTAGGGGCCTCCAAGATAGGCCTTTTAAAAGAGATGCATACATCATTGCACACATGTTAAAAAGAATTTTAAGGACATTCATCCTTGCCTTAATCTATGGATTCTTCCAGCATAAAAAGAACAAGGAAAAAATATCAAGATACATTATTCAAAAGTCTTTGAGAGGATGATGTTCTTCTTCCTCACATTTACAAATCACTCACAATTGTTCCTGACAAATGTTAAGTGCTCAATTTTAAAATCTAATTTTAAATTACATTTGCTATTATTTATATTCATACACAGATTATGTAATCAAGTTCCCAAACAAATTAGTTTGAATTTAAATTACAAGACAAGACAAAAATCATAAGATCCACAGATATTATTCAAATTTCATTCTATTCCATACTTCTATTTTCCTTCTTTGGGAAGTTTTAGTTTTTTAAAGTTCTGATGAAATTAAGTAAAACTTCATTTTACACCTTCCTAGCCACCTCTTCGTGGAAGTGACAAACAACAATAAAAGATCAATAACAAGAGCTGAAAAGCATATGAATATTCCTAGCCAAACAGTAAATCCAGGAAATGAGAGTTGATGATGTATTTCTAATTCACCATGCAAGTCTGAGAACATCTCAAACACAGGATAAAAGGTTATGAATTTTCTATTAGTCCCTCTATAAAATCTTTTTTTAAAAAGTATCACTTCTCTTGCAAATCACCTGTTTCTGTTCCATTTATTAAAACCAACTTATGATTCTGTCTCACAAATGGAATGTTTAAAGCAATTTGAAAATATCATCTGTCAATTTTGTTGGAGATAATTTTCAGTTCCCTTTAAGCTCCGTATTTCCTCTAGGCAGGTATTGTGGTGGGAGTCATGGCAGGTAAGACTCTGCATGGCAGATTCTAAAAATCAGACGTAGGACAGATGGCAATGTTGCACCCTAACAAAAATTTCTCTAGCACATGACTAAAAGATGTACTGGTACTGCTGACAGAGAGTTATCAGAGCACAATTTCCACCAGACTTACATGTCTTTTATTTATGGGTCCAGGCTTTAAACAGGCACTATCAAGGAAAAAACAAACAAACTAAAAGCAAGTCAAACTTTCAATTATGCAATAACTGCTTAATATTGCATTTCTTTCCTTCTTCCAACTAAAAGATTTTTGGTCTGCAAGGTCTATTTCAACTGTATCTCAACTCTGAAAGAAGCGTGTGTTTTTGCAGGAACCATATAAACCTATCTCAATATGCCACATTTAGCCTGTGAGTTACAACTGATTTCACCTAATTTCAGTGAACGCTTTGAAATGAAGACCTATAGCTTGCTCCTTAGGAAATGTGTTGCCTATCTGAACATCTGAGAAATAACAGGGTCAACCTACTTAAATATTTGAAAAAGGGGGGAGGAGGGAGGAAAAGGGCAACATTTCTAAACAAAAATGATCACGTCTATTACCCAGAATGAAACTGCTTTAATTAATGGCAATTTTCCCTTTCCAATATTACAGAGCTATAAGATCATCTTTTGGTCCAATGTCTTCCCTGCCAAATAGGATTTAAAATTTACCCTTTGTCAACACTAAGATGCAAGTGTAATAATACATAATTACATTATTTGAGTAGTATCCCAAGCAGATTATGCACGAGATGTTGCAATAAGAAGATGAGTAAGGAGCTCTATTCGAGGCTGCAGAACAGGGTGGGTAAGAGTTCTGGGGTTAAACCACCTACATCAGGATTCCAACTCTGCACTAAGCAGCAGTCCAACCTCGAGCACACTCCTTCACTCCCCCATCCTAACTCCCCATATGTAAATTGGAGATAACTGCACTATGCTTCATGGGGCTATAAGGATCTGATCAAATAATGAAAAGCATTTAGCAAAATAAAACTAATAGCTGCCAAAATTACGAGAGCTGTGACACTGCATACACATAAAATTAAGTTACATAAGACCCTATACTATATACTATATACTATACACTATACCAGGGGTGGGCAAACTTTTTGACTCGAGGGCCACAATGGGTTCTTAAACTGGACCAGAGGGCCGGAACAAAAGCATGGATGGAGTGTTTGTGTGAACTAATATAAATTCAAAGTAAACATCATTACATAAAGAGCAAGAGAACCCTCCGCTCTTTCGGCTCCGAGGGCCGGATAGAACAGCCAAACGGGCAGGATCCGGCCCGAGGGCCGTAGTTTGCCCACGGCTGCAATATACACTTTATACTAAATCCTATATACACTATAGAGTCAGTAAAATTTGAATGTTGATTTCTTACTGTGTCTGTGCCTTATGAGTAACTTTTCTACCATTTTCACTATCCTATGTAATCCTATATAATAAAGAGGTGATATGCAAATTAACCCTCACGCCCTCACAAGATGGCTGCCTATGACCAGGTCAGCAGGGGGGTTAGTGAGGGACAACCAAACGACTGAACAAGCAGGCTGCATGGAGCGACCAGGCCGGTGGGGAGGTGGGGGGGTAGTTAGGGACAACCAAATGACTGAACAAGCAGGCTCCGTGGGATGACCAGGCCAGCAGGGGGGTGAGGGACGACCAAACAACTGAACAGCAGGCTGTGTGAGGCAACCAGGCCGGCAGGGGTGGTGGGCAGTTGGGGGGCGACCAGGCCAGCAGGGGGG
>NW_005357453.1:2135588-2140928 GCF_000412655.1 Myotis brandtii
CAGGGGGCAGTTAGGGGTGATCAGGCCAGCACGAAGAGGTAGTGACGGGCGATTAGGCCAGCGGGGGGCGGGGGGGGGGCAGTTAGGGGCAACCAGGCAGGCAGGCAGATGAGCAATTAGGAGCCAGCAGTCCAGGATTGTGAGAGGGATGTCCAACTGCCAGTTTAGGCCCAATCCTGCAGTCGGACATCCCCTGAGGGGTCCTGGATTAGAGAGGGTGCAGTCTGGGCTGAGACACCCCCACCCCCTGTGCACCAATTTCATGCACCGGGCCTCTAGTATCTCTGATAAGCATCTTATTTGCTATGAAGAGAGACTAAATCTCTAATATTTTTTTTAAAAAGCTTTATCTCTGCCCTAGCTGGTTTGGTTCAGTGGATAAGAGTGTCAGCCTTCGGACTGAAGGGTCCCAGGTTCAATTCTGATCAAGGACACATACACAGGTTACAGATTTGACCCCCAATAGGGGGCGTGCAGGAGGCAGTCGATCAACGATTCTCCCTCATCACTGATAGTTCCATCTTTCTCTCCCTCTCCCTTCCTCTCTGAAATCACTAAAAATATTTTTTAAAAGCTGTATCTCTAACATTAAAAAAGAAAAAAGCTCTCTGTCCTTCTATGATACCCTGAACATGATAAAAATTAGGAACTTGAAAATAGATGGACTTAGTAAAATATCTCAATCTATTCCATCTTAGCACAACACCACAGGTAATATAAAACAACGGCTAAGAAGCCATTTAAGACTTCTTTTACAAAATTTTAACTGTCATATCAACTGGTAAACACTTACTTAGCATCCGTGTGTTCAGCACTGTGCATGGGGGGGGGCGGGGAGACAGATTTGTGAGAAAGCCACAGATTCTATGGAAATGAACATGAAAATAATACAGGGACACCAGGTTTAACCACACAGATGATCCAAAATATATAATTTTTTTGGAAGGACCATTTATTGAAAGTCGAACATTTTAATATTTAAGAATTGTGGCAATGGATCTCTCCCTGATTTACTCAGCTAGTTTTTTCCAACAAAGACTACATGAGTTGTTGTTTTTTTAAGACAAAAAAGGGCGGGGGGGAGATGCTGAACTTTGAAATTCTCAATGATTCAGAAATCATGCCCTTAAAGCACCATACTAGCCTTCAGTAACAAACGAGATTTTGTTTTACAACTTTTACTATACACTTTTTTACTTTTAGATTTTACTCTATTTAGATTTTGGAGTGGGAGGGGGAGGGAGGGAAAGAGAAAGAGAAAGAGAGAAAGAGAGAGAGAGAGAGAGAGAGAGATCATTTTGCTGTTCCACTTATTTATGCATTCACTGGTTGCTTTTTATATGTGCCCTGACTGGTCACTGAACCTGCAATCTTGCATATAGAGATGACGCTCTAACCAACTGAGCTACCCTGCCAGGACATTGCTATACATTTTTTCAAATCTGTTTACATATGTTCAACACATAAATCTTGAGTTACTGAATCATTTTCCTTATTGGTCCTTAAATATATCTAAAGCTTCAAGAGCTCTATGTATTGATTTAAACCGTCTGGAACTGAATCCTTAGAACACAGGTGGAGGTACAACCATACCACTTTACAAAGGGAGAAACAAACTACAGCCCTGGGAAGTGTAAGTGACAAGCTCAAGGCTGCACCCCTGGGAAGTGCAGAGTTAGAATACCAACTCCAGACCTCTTAGCTCCTGTGCTCTACTGCCTTCCCTAGACTCCTACTTTCATCATGTATCTCATGATTTTATAGAACTCAATTATTTTGTGTCCAAGTCCTCTTCTCTCCAGATCAAGATGAAATCTCTAGTCTCTCTTCATGCACCTGGCTCCCTATGATTATTTTTTATTTTATTTTGTTTTGTTTAATTGTCCTCTAGTTCCATTGTCTTTTCTTTTGAGAGAAGTGATCAGGTGTGAATACATCATAATTTGGTAAGAGTCAAAATGTTTACTATGATGTTTCCAATATCCATCAGATGATATATTACAGCAGCAGCTGTAACAGTTGCCCATGACTCCCAGGTGTTTAACCCAGGTATAAGCAAAAGTCGAGAGCCCTGTCCAGTGTGGTCCAGTGGTTACAGTGTCAGCCGAGCACCTAAGAGTCTCGGGTTCCATTCCCAGTAAAATGATTGTTCAAATCATGAGTTCAAATAATGGCAACGAACTTTTTTAGGAACTGTACCAGTGGATCCAACACTTTATCAAACCACACCCTTTTGAAAAACAAACTTTGGGTGATAATATACGAACTGCCACTATACTATCAGTAGTCCTGACAGAAGGCATAATTATACTGCTTAACTGGCAACCAGAGGCACACCTTCCTATTAGAACTTGGCAGTCTCAGGAAACCAAAATACCATTCTACCAAAATGTGAGGCTTTCTTGATGAGCTTAAGTCCAATTAATAAGTGTTAAGACAGACCCTGCGTTAACAGACACAGATTTCTCTAAATTAATCTCCCTAGGGGCAGGCTAATTCAGGAGTCAGCATTATTAGAATCAGTGTGAACAACTTGGTGCAGGTGTTCACATTGCCAACCGGAGAGTTAACGCTTAACCACCTATTAATGATATGGTGGGTGTTTTGAGCTACTGGTTTTTAACGGGTCGGGTGTATACAGGGATGGTAATATGCAAAGCAGTGACACTGTGGATTGAAAAATAATGTGTTCACCTTTGCTACAAGTAGTGACCTTCAACATTCATCACTGAAAGTGGAAGTCAGTATCACATACCACGTGTGTCCTCCTACCTCAGAGTTTAACCTCTCAGAAGGAAATGAAGACTGGGTGTTACAATCCTGCCTAGGAACTAACACTTTGTAGGTAGTGAACAGACAACACTCCTTCCAGCCCTGAACCAAGAACATGTGGCACAAATCTATGCAATGTGTCCTTTAATTTTGCATGAACAAGTAAAAAGCATATTACGTTGTATTGTCTCATAAAAAAGAATAATTACCACTATACTGGTTTGTGATTTGTCTTCGATGAATGTTTGAAAAGTTGTTTTAAATTATATCAGTTTTCTACCATAAAATATCTACTGAGTTTGTATAAAAAAAGTAAACATCAAAAATTTACACACATCGCCCGACCAGGGTGGCTCAGGGGTTGAGCGTCGACCTATGAACCAGGAGGTCACAGTCTGATTCCCAGTCAGGGCACATGCCTGGGTTTCGGGCTCAACGCCCTGTAGTGGGCGTGCAGGAGGCAGCCGATCAATAATTCTCTCTCATCATTGCTGTTTCTCTCTCTCTCTCTTTCTCCCTTCCTTTCTGAAAACAATAAAAATATATTTTTTAATTTACAACACGTTCAAAATATATTAAGTGACCACAAATTAGAACGCAGTAATCTATTTTCTGAAATAATTTTTCTAACTACTGCAAGGAAAAAAAAAAAAAACTTTACAAAAACCAAAAGTTAGTTTGAATAAGTACGTCATCTCAAAGCCAAACAAACCATATCCCAGGAGAAACATCACAGAGAGTACAACTGAGTTTAATATGCTCTACTGAGGATAGACTAGCCTCCTACCCCCCAAGTTCTCAGAAAGAAGGCTTGTATACCACCTGCTTAGAAAAACAGAAGGAGCTGTTAATGAAAGAATACGCAAAAGGGAACAATGTGAATATCACTACAACAAACAAGTGAACTTGAGAGGAGTAAGAATTTGTTCCACAATTTACTTTCTTAGTATTATTCAAGTACATTTAATATTTAATGATGGGAAAATACAAAACAAGATAACCATCTTTGTATGATTAAGGTTTTCATTTTATCTTTTACGATGTCAAGATAAGTGGTCTCAGATAAACTGACAAAACAGTTCTAATAAACCACTTTAATTTTTTTACTTGAAGAGATGAAATAAATTTACTGAAACTACTCATCCATATACTTGAGCAACTATCAGAAATATACCGCGCCCTCGCTGGTTTGGCTCAGTGGATAGAGCATCAGACTGTGGACTGAAAGGTCCCAGGTTCGATTCCGGCCAAGGGCATGTACCTTGGTTGCGGGCACATCCCCAGTAGGAGGTGTGCAAGAGGCAGCTGATCGATGTTTCTCTCTCATCGATGTTTCTAACTCTATCCCTCTCTCTTCCTCTCTGTAAAAAATCAATAAAATATATATAAAAAAATAAAAAAAATAAATATACCGCATTCATATTTACATGTGATGCCAGTAGTGATCACATTCTTGTGTATGCACGTATGTATATACCCATACACATGCGTATATTTTTTAACCTT
This sequence comes from Myotis brandtii, assembly GCF_000412655.1. Taxonomy (NCBI): domain Eukaryota; kingdom Metazoa; phylum Chordata; class Mammalia; order Chiroptera; family Vespertilionidae; genus Myotis; species Myotis brandtii. Next base: position 2,139,867 of record NW_005357453.1, read on the forward strand.
TTAAATCTACTTAAGAGTATTTGCAATTCATATACACATACACTTTAATATGTTTTCCCAGGGGTACTATATTAACCAACTCGAGGTCAGAAGAATGCAAACCCTTCAAAATATTATTCTAATGGCCAAATGGCTGACAACTGGTTGTAACACCCAAATATTATTTCCTGGAAAAATGATTCAATCAGCCCACAAACAGCCTGCAAGCCACTGAATAGAACATGCTCCCACTTTGTCCTGGAAGTGGGAAGACTCATAAGAAATGTGAGTCAATTTGTTGATAAGAAAATTCCACTGGCATCAACAGCCACAGGCATCTTCCTGATCTCACTGGGTCATCCAAACTAATGACATGGACAGCAGGACCACATCATTCAGACCCGGGTTTCTCAACCGTGGCGCCAGTGTCCCTGGGGCAAACCCTGCTGTAGAAGAGCTAGCAGCATCCCTCGCCTCGACCCATAGATGCCGGTTGCTGCCCCTTCCAAGGGGTGACCATCAAAAATTTCCCCAGACATTGACAAATGCCCCCCCCCCTCCCCCGGGAGGCTAATTGGTGTCTAGGAGTCTCACTGCTTAGTACAGTGCTTAGTTTTCAAACGGGTCTAAGTCCTGCGACACCCACCGAAAGGGCTGCAGGCACTTGACAGGAAACTCGCCTGGACCCACCAGGGGGCCGAAGCCCCGCTACCCCAGGTGGCTCATTCCTGCACGTGTGCATGATTCAACGCTGGCGGGGATGCGTCTGCGAGGGCTGGGAACGGAGCCAACCGTGACTGGGGTTTACAGTTTCGATGAGTTGCACCTCCTTTTAACCCTTCGGCGGCTGGTCATCGCCGCCAGAGTCACCCTTTCTGCGCCAACCACCGTCTCCAACACCTGCAACCGCGGACGCCCGGCTCTGGGCTCTCACTGCACCGGGCTCAGCTCGCACCCCAGGGCTCAGGCACCTCTACGACCAGGCCAGCCGGCCGGCCGGTGCCGCTTCCCTAGGACACCCCAGCTTTCAGCTGGACTCCCCGCGCCCAGGGCAGCGCTTGACCCTTGACCCCGGCCTGACCC
>NW_005357453.1:2141735-2152892 GCF_000412655.1 Myotis brandtii
CCCTTCCGGCTCTTGCCCCGCCCCGCGCGCGGATCCCGGAAGGCGGGTCGGCTCGGAGTCCCTGGTGGAGGGATGTCAGAGGTGATGCGGCTGCCGGTGCTTCGAAGAGGGCTCAGCTCCCACCGGGTGTTTTTACCCGCGCTTGCTTGCCAATTACTGAACAACGAACAAGATATATCTCATATTTTATATTCACTAATCCGATTGTTCATTGAACGGGGCAACAGATGCCCTTTCTTGTCTCTGCACCCAAGCTTGCCAGCCAGCCGGGTTGAAGGAGTGAGTCACTGTCCCTTTAGTACAGCGGTTCTCAACCTGTGGGTCGCGACCCCTTTGGGGGTCCAACGACCCTTTCACAGGGGTCGCCTAAGACCATCGGAAAACACATATATAATTACATATTGTTTTTGTGATTAATCACTATGCTTTCATTATGTTCCATCTGTAACAATGAAATTACATCCTGCATATCAGATATTTACATGACGATTCATAACAGTAGCAAAATTACAGTTATGAAGTAGCAACAAAAATAATTTTATGGTTGGGGGTCACCACAACATGAGGAACTGTATTAAAGGGTCGCGGCATTAGGAAGGTTGAGAACCACTGCTTTAGTATCACTACCCTGTAAAGTCTGACTGATGGTCCTCCTACCTAGACAGTGATGGCGAACCTATGACACGCATGTCAGAGGTGACACGCGAACTCATTTTTTTGGTTGATTTTTCTTTGTTAAATGGCATTTAAATATATAAAATAACTATCAAAAATATAAGTCTTTGTTTTACTATGGTTGCAAATATCAAAAAATTTCTATATGTGACACAGCACCAGAGTTAAGTTAGGGTTTTTCAAAATGCTGACACGCCGAGCTCAAAAGGTTCGCCATCACTGTCCTAGGACTTGGTAAGGCTGAATGTATGTAGGAAAATGACAACTTGGAACTTTAACTCCAGCTGTACATGATTTACCTCAAAATTCTTAAAAAGACCAGAATCCCTGAATCCGTCTAGAATTTACCAAATTTCAGGATCTTCTCCTAATTTGGACTCCCTCGACTAATGGCCTTTGGCAAGTATCAGTGGCCTTTGGCTTGGTAAACACTCCCTTATGTTGAAAGTTAACCCATTGTCACAAACTTGTAGGAGTCTGTGTGGAATTTATTTGGACCTGCCCACGCATTCATAAGTGACTTTTAATGAATAATGCCAAGTTGATTAGAAACTGATGCAGTGCAGCCAGCCTGGCTCAGTGGTTGAGCATCTACCTGTGCACCTCCGAAGGCACCTTGTGAAAGTGACAGTTGAAGGAGGGGAAAAAAAAAGAGAGAAGAAGAAGAAAAGAAAAAAGAACCAATAACTGAATCTTAAGGAACACCTACATTATGGCTCAGATGAAGGAGTAAAAGTCTGAGAAATAGGAGATTGAAGTTTAGATGGCAAACCCTCTGTAAGAAAAAGGGCTTTGATTATTACACCTGATTAAAACTAAAGGGTACACAACATCTAGGTAGAAATGGTAATTGAGGCAATAGGTGGGAAAAGATATACTTTTGGAAATGTTTACCTTTCCAAGCTATGTCTACCAACGGTATAGATCAAATGATACAGTGAGTATAAAAGCATGTTTAAATAAATAAATCACCAACTTAATTTTAATTACTTTGACTCCTACTACCAGATTCCATTTGCTAAATCCTAGTAGATCTAGTTCAATGTTCCCTCTGTTAAGAAAAATCTCATTTAGACATTTCGAAAGCTTTTTAGGTCACACTTGAATTTTTCTGCTATGATGCCATAAAGCAACGTAGCAAAAGGAAGAAACAAACAGACAAAACACCACTTATTTATTCTCTCAATAAAAGAAGAAAACTGATTAAATTCAGGAACTAGATTGAGAGCCCAAAGGTACTGAGAACAGATGCTAAATACCTGAGATAGGTCCCTTTGTTTCCCTTAAAATACTGGACAAATAATAAACTTTGGTAATTCTGGAGAACTGCATTTTACATCACTCCTCCAAGAAGAATAGCAACACTGTTTTTCTCAGTACAGTTGTGACAACATTTTTCAATTTTATCTCCGTTGCAGTGGAAAAGGTCTCGCTGGCCTTACCGTTTGGAAAAAGTGGAAGACAAGAGGGAATTATGTTTGAAATCTGGTCCATTAAACAAACAATAGAGACTTAACCACCTCTGATCTGAGCCTCCCCGGTGTAAAGCAGGTGCTGAAACACCAACTGTCACCCCTGGAAGACTCTTGTTTTCAAAAAATATTTTTCTTTTTATTGTTTACCAAGTCAATTTGAGGCTAAGCCATTAACGAAAAGGTGGTTTTCAAGAAAAATAAGTGTTCGTTTGGATTTTTTATTGAGAAAAATAAGACAAATTCAGGAACTGTTGGGAGATAATGGCTGGTTTTGAGATCCGTATATTTTGACAAATATATAACCTGCATTTGAAATTTTGAGTGTGATAAGATACTAAATGAAAGAAGGACTTAAATGTTAGGAAAACTTACTTTTTTCAAACAGTGTGGTCAGAATGTATCAAGACCTTACACCGGAATAAGGGCACAGCCACAAAACGTTTCCAGCTCCAATTAGCAGGTTGTATGATTCACTGAGTTGGCCCAACTACTGTTCACCTAATTCCCAGCTAAGACAAAATGCTGCTGGTGCGGCATGTCAGGAGGCCGGATGACACTTTCAAGTACCTGCAGTATAAATAAAGATTTTTTTTTAATTGCCTTTCACTTGGAGTGACTACAGAGACTCTTACACTGCATAGTTCAAACTGAGAAGAGTTAATTACCTGAAAGGCAAGAGAAAACAAGGAGAGGCGCGTTTTGAACCAAAAGGAAATTATTTCCGAAGACAGTGTCTGATACATTTTTTTTTTTAATTTTCTGCTAGTTGTTACGTCAGCCATAGGCAAGTGGCTGGTACTCTTAAGTATTTAGGATTAAGACATGGGGAGATGCTTATTTGATCTAACTTCCTAAAATAGGAAATGCAGTTCTACCAGTAGAAAGAAAACGATCTTTAGGTTTCAAGGCCCTAAGACACCATTTAACAGGCTAAACGGTGGTTTTAAACCTTAATTGTCTCTGCAAAGCACCAGAAGTCTAGGACACATGATCCAGGAGAAATAAGGGCTGACTATGGCTGCTGTTCGCAGGAGGAGGAGGAGGAGCCGTAACTGAGTAACTCAGAAAATGATCTCGCCAGGACGCCTCCTGCGGTAAGTGGCTTTCCCAATGTCTCACATCCGTCTCAGTTGAGAGCTTGTCTGCTTAACTGTTTTCAAACTTGCTCCTACTGTCTCTGGTTTCTTCACCCGTGAAGTTGCGGCTTCCTCTAAGTCAGTGGTTCTCAACCTTCCTAATGCCGCGACCCTTTAATACAGTTCCTCATGTTGTGGTGACCCCCAATTTCATTGTTACAAATTGAACATAATTAAAGCATAGTGATTAATCACAAAAACAATATGCAATTATATATGTGTTTTCCGATGGTCTTAGGCGACCCCTGTGAAAGGGTCATTCTACCCCCAAAGGGGTCGCGACCCACAGGCTGAGAACCACTGCTCTAAGTGGAGAAACTCCTTTGTTCCCACCTTCACCCCCAACCGCACCCCAGCACCTTCCTTTGGCTAATTCCTACTTGCCCCTTAGGTCTCCCTTATACATCACTTTTTTCCAAGGAGCCTTCCCTGAGCTCTCCCAGCCCTTCCACTCCTGCTCCCTCCTGGGCTGTGTGCTCTGCACCATGCTCTCATTAGGTATTTTCCCCTCGTTTATTATACTTTATTTTAATTAGTTGCTTAATCGTCTTTTTCCCCCCTACCAGCCTAGAAGGCTATTCTTCATGCATCCCCAGTGCCTATTCCTGGGCTTACCTGGAACACGGGAGGAGTTATTAGATACCTAATGAATAAGGTGAATTAATTCGTTTTGTAAAAATTGTGTACTCTCCAAATGATGAGCAGCATATTGTCTTCTCAGTGGGAGTACAGAAGATCATAGCAGCCGAAACCGGTTTGGCTCAGTGGATAAAGCGTCGGCCTGTGGACTGAAAGGTCCCAGGTTCGATTCCGGTCAAGGGCATGTACCTGGGTTGTGGGCACATCCCCAGTAGGAGATGTGCAGGAGGCAGCTGATCGATGTTTCTCTCTCATCGATGTTTCTGACTCTCTATCTCTCTCCCTTCCTCTCTGTAAAAAATCAATAAAATATATTAAAAAAAAAAAAGAAGATCATAGCATTAACAGCGCTTCTAGTCTTAGAAAAAGTAGATGAGTTTCCATGTCCCAAGAAATATTTTTAAATAAATTTGAGTTCATTAAAAATGAGGCTTAAATTCACTTTAAAAACATGTTTGATTATAAAGTTTCCTTTAAAGAAGTCTCTTCTATATGAATTGAAAGTAACTTTAAGCTATACTAAAAATTACCATAGATTAGAGGTAAATTAGAAATTATCAAAGCCAAAAAAAAAAAAAAAACAACACTGTGGGAAAAACTATGAAGATTCCAAAATAAACAAAAAGACATTGAGAGCCCTAACCAGTTTGGCTCAGTGGATAAAGCGTCTATCTGCGGACTGAAGGGTCCCGTGTTCGATTCCAGTCAAGGGCACATGCCTGGATTGTGGACTCAATCCCCAGTGTGGGGTGTGCAGAAGGCAGCCAATCAATGATTCTCTTTCATCATTGATTTTTCTATCTCTTCTCCCTCTCACTTCCTCTCTGAAATCAATAAAAATATGTAAAAAAATTTTTAAAGAGACATTGAGATATATGTGTGTGTATAAAATTTCATAGAATATGGGGAGGAGTCAAGTTATTTGAAGTCAAAGACAAATATGTAAGTGCAGGTAAATATACAAACTCAGGAATAATTGTTTAGAAATAGAGTCTCATTTTGTGTTAAGTCTTTCATGATATATATTCCACAAAATTTTTGAAAAACAGGAATAAACTATCTGACTAGTGGCAATTTGTACCATATTCAATGTGGGATGAGTGATTTGGCTTCTGGGGGGGGACCATTCCGAATAGTAAATTTATTTAATTTGATGACTATTTATTGTTTTTACTTGTTTTTACTTGTTATTTACTTGTTTTTAACATAAATTTGTTTAATTTTTAATTACATAAAAACCAGAAGTATAATGAAGTTGAAACAAATTTCATATTTTCACATGTTTAAGGAACATTAGAACAATAATTTAACTCAGCATGGAGGGGTGGTAGTCCTTAGTGATTTTTTCCTTGTAAAAGGAGTATGTATTTTCTCAAGTTTGAGAAAAAGTGCCCTAATTTGCATATCCTTTCTTCCTATGTAATAAAATTAATATTCACCTCTGGTGATGCCTTACTTCTTGAACTTCTTTCCTTCTTTGACTTATGAAACATCAAACACTTCTGATTCTCCTATCTATTACTTTCCAGTTGCCTTCATGTATATTCTTCCTTGGATAGTTCCTCAAATGATGGTGTTCTTTGAGGTTCTACCCTTAGATACCTTGTCTTCCATTCTGCATGCTCTCCTTTGGCAACGTCGCCTACTTACAAGATTTAACCACAGGAGCTAACTCCCACCCTGAGATGCCAGCATGGCTTAGGCAACATTGGCAAGGTTATCCTACTATAGACACCCTCTAGCAGTTCTCCAGATGGAAAAAAAAAATTCATTGTCTACTTTTCAAGTCTTGAGGGGCCCAAGGCCAAGCACCCCTCTACCATTCTTGAGTTGTGAATTCAATTGAGAAATAAGAAAAGGAGTAAGAAAGATAATGTAATGTCCAGCCCTAGCCGGTTTGGCTCAGTGGATAGAGCGTCGGCCTGCTGACTGAAGGGTCCCGGGTTCTATTCCAGTCAAGGGCACATGCCTGGGTTGCAGGCTGGATCCCCTATAGGGGGCATGCAGGAGGCAGCCGATCCATGATTCTCTCTCATCATTGATGTTTCTATCTCTTTCCCTCTCCCTTCCTGTCTGAAATCAATAAAAAAAAATACTTAAAAATAAAAAAGAAAGATAATGTCCAAAATAACTCCTTTGTCAAAGAGAAAGTCTAGGCCGGAGGTTATCATATAGTGTGAGAGCTTAATGGGCTTGATACTGAACCCCAAAAGTTAATCAACTAAACTGCTTTATTAGGATCATATTACATAGGATCTCTTCCTTGCCCCCGACCCAGCTCTGTGGACCTGGTTTTTACTCTTAGTCTTTATAACATGGCCAAGAATAATCACGGATATATTAAGAATAATCAAGAATAAATAGAGGAGGGAGGCAGCAAAATGTCAAAGAGGAAGAGAAGAGAGGAAGTGGCTAAAACAACAAACAAAACCCCTCTCGGTTTAAAAACAAGAGTAAGAAAGACACATTACCTTCTAGTAGTATATCATGTGAGTGCTGAAAATTGTCATTTTAAGTATTATGTTTCAAAACCATGTTAACGTGTTTTTTTCTGAGAAGTTTGGGAAATATTCAAATGAATTAATCCAAAATTTAGAATAATGACTAGATTATAAGATCTGAATTGTCTAATAAGATAGAAGGATAAGATACTGATATAATGCTATATAATAAAAGGGTAATATGCAAATTGACCCTAACAGCGGACCGACCAGTCACTATGAGCATCTGACCACCAGGGGGCAGACGCTCAACACAGGAGCTGCCCCCTGGTGGTCAGTGCACTCTCACAGGGGGAGCTCCGCTCAGCCACAAGCTGGGCTGATGGCTGCCAGCGCAGCGGCGGTGGCGGGAGCCTCTTCTGCCTCCGCTAAGGATGTCCGACTGCAGCCTGCTCACCCTATGCTGTCAGTGGGACATCCCCTGAGGGCTCCCGGACTAAGAAAGGGTGCAGGCTGGGCTGAGGGACCCCTGCCCAGTGCACAAAATTTTGTGCACCAGGCTTCTAGTTTTTCTATAAAGTGAAGAAGGTTTTGATATTTCCATGGGGTGTGTATTGCAGGGGTAAAGGGGAACACAAGGAAAGTCAGTAATTTGATTGGAAAGAGATATAATTTTATTCTAGTCTCATTTTTGCCTAACCTTACTTTATCATGGAACAGATGAGATAAGGGAATAATATCTGAACATACTTTGGAATGTGAACCTCTTATTACCATCATGAGAATGTGAATTTTCTTTGCCAGAGAAATCTCATTTTAGAGTATGTGCTGTTTAATCATTCAAAATTCACATGAATTGGAGGGGGGGGGGGTCATTGCAGGTGGAATTTTTGCATGTCCCTGCTGAAATCATTGTTTTGTAGTAATAAAAGAGATAATCACACTGTCAAATTTTAATATTCCTTTAAAGTTCTCTTCATAACCAGAGGCAGATCAAGCCATATGTCATTTTCACCCCCATAGAAGCAGCACAATACCCAGACTACTGACTTCTCTTCCTTGAACTAAAAAAGCATAATATGCTAATTAGACTGGACAGCCCACCGAATAGCAGAATGACCGACCATCCGGAGGACCTTCAGGATGAAGCCAGGGCTGCGAGGGCCGAGGCAGCCACCTCGGCTGCAAGGGCCAAGCCCCTTGCACAAATTTTGTGTATCAGGCCTCTAGTGATAATATAATCACTAGAGTTTTCAGCACACACTCCCTGATGTTTTCTCTATCATTTTGATCAGACAACCCCCTTCTCAGATTCTGAAGGTACCTTCTCACTGTATCTTAATCAGACAAAGCCCTTCAATTGATTACATGTCAAATGCTTCACCAGGTGGGCCTCACTATTTGAAAGTAAATTGCTAATATGAGGTCCTATAACCCCAAATACTTTAATGTGTAATTGTTACAAACGAGGACCTTCTCCTCTAGAACAGCCAGACAACCATGAAAATCGAGAAACTAACATTGATCTATGACCATACCCCTCAGACTCCCATTCAAGTTCTGCCACTTCTCCCAACAATGTCCTTTATCACAAAAGGAGCTAGTCCAAAATCATCAGGGCACTTGGCTATCGTATCTTTTTAGTCTCCTTCAACTGTGGAACATTCTTCAGTGTTTTGTTGATTTTTCATGACCTTGAAGCTTTTGGAGAGAAATCTCAACTTAGGTTGGCCACAGAAGAGGTTGGTTATTTTGTAAAATGTCCTTCAATTGGGGTTTGTCTGATATTTCCTCATAATTAAATTTAGGTAAGGAGGTGCATCTTGGGCAGGGACATTGCAGAAGCGATGCTGTGTTCTTCTCATTGCATCCTGTTCCCTGACACAGGATTCCAATGTGCCCCATTACTGGTGATGTTAACTTTGGTCACTTGGTTAAGGTGATATCTGGCAAGCTCCTCCACTGTAAAGTTATATATATTTTTTGCCTTTATAACTCATATATATTTTCAAGTCTATAAGCTAAAAATTTTTAATGATAGTAAAACACAGCCAATTATGTTATAAATCAACTTTTAATTCATTGGAGGCCATCTTAAGTTGGCTTAACTCATATTTGCATGGAGCTTAGGATGGTATCTACTACCTTCCTCAGATTCTTACTATATAATTTTGAATGACTCTTCATATTGTGTTTTCTTTAGCTTACCTGAGTTTTCTGATCTGAAATTACTTTCAGCTACATCTCTTTAAGCTTAAAGAATTTTTCACACTGAATGATAGCCCTAAAGAGTTCACAGTACTTATTTGCTTGGGAATAAAGCACCTGCATTCATTTTCTCTTACTGGATAACACACTACCACAAAGGTAGCCTCTAAAAAGAACACACATTCGTTATCACACAGTTGCCATGGGGCGCAGCTTAACTGGGTCCTCTGCTCTTGGCGAGTTCAAGCGTTGCCTGAGGCCAGGGTCTGTCTGAGGCTCGGTTCTTCTTCCAAGCTCAGGTGCTTGGTAGCAGTATTCTGTCCATGTAGCTGTAGAACTTAGGTTGGCCGATTTATTTAAGACCCACAGAAGAATCTCTGGCTTCTGCTTCTGATCTCTAGACCTTCTTTTATTTTATTTTTTTAAAATATTTTTTATTGATTTTTTACAGAGAGGAAGGGAGAGGGATAGAGAGTTAGAAACATTGATGCGAGAGAAACATCGACCAGCTGCCTCCTGCACACCTCCTACTGGGGATGTGCCTGCAACCAAGGTACATGCCCTTGACCGGAATCGAACCCGGGACCCCTCAGTCCGCAGGCCGACGCTCTATCCACTGAGCCAAACCAGTTTGGCTAGACCTTCTTTTAGAGGGTGCACCTGGTTAAGTCAGGCCACCAAGGATAATCTCCCTTTCGATGAACTCAAAGCCAACTAATCAGGGACATTAATTGCATCTACAAAACCCCTTCATCTTGATCTGGATTAGATACTTGAACTTGTATTGTTTCACTGGCTATTGAGTTCGTTACTTGGTTCTGACTCAGCTTTTTCTCTATTCAGTTTTCACTTAGAGCTTCACATGTCTGAACACATAAAATTGTATAAGTAAAAACACTGTTACAACATGTATGCACTATTGTGAAATATCAGGAGAGGCTCAGGTACGTCTGCGTTCTGTGTGCTTACCATGGAGTAAAAGTTGTGCAATAACAAGTAAATGCACAGCAGATTAAGTTGTGATATGTTCATATTAAATCATTTTAACACTTACTGAATATTTTCGGTGCTTCTTGCCTGCATTTTTTGGTAAGAGATGAAAGCAGTTATTTGATATTAATGATTCCTCTTAGAGGCAAACATTTATTAACATTCTCTCAAGCTTCTGGGTCAGTTTAATTGAAGAGTATATTCAGTTTACAATGGGCACTGATTTTAAAACATATACCAATTGAAATTGCTTATCTCTATGAATGTGTAATTTCTGAAAACTCTGCAAACCAAACAAGATACAGAAATGGATACTGAGGTTGATATATCAGCAAGCGTTGTCCACAAAATCTACATGGCAACTATTAGGTTACTATTCTCTAGTTACATTGCACTTATTGATAAGAATTTAAAATATAACCTTATAAAATAAATATGTGGTCCTACGTTTCATCTTTTTAATCTACATTAGGGTGGTGTTGTGAGCGGGATTTTGTGTGATTAAAGAGTCTATGACTTTAAGAAGGTTTGAAAGCCACAAAAGAGTTTGAACAAGATAGTATTGGGAGGGCTGGATCTACAGTTGGTAAATGAACCTAATTAAGTAGTAATTTAATTCCCCTCTTTCTTTAATAGGACTTATGGAGCTGATATATAATTTGAGCATTTATAGATCCACCCACTCTGGCATCACCGCCTCCAGCTCAGGGTTCACTGTACCTGATCAAAACTCCATTCCTGCTCTCCTTCAAAGACACACAATAGCCCGACGTGTGTCACTGAGTAAGACTCATATCTGAATAAGTAAGCCTCCTACCACCAAGATCTGATGATAGGCACTTTACCACGCAATGTCATTCTTTCAACTGTCAACTGTAGTTTTCGTTAACTGTAGGCTGCATAAAACCCACGATACAATTTCCCAAACACAGAACATTCCTTGGTATACCAGTATGCCTCCTAAGTGACAAAAATTGCCTCCCCTGGAATGCGGCCAGGAAAAAGAGCCTAAATGCAAATGTCCTAAAGTGTTAGGTTTCTCAAGGTGTTTTCCCCTCCGTCTTACTGAGTGTAATAAAAGTGCACCAAACCACACACACCTAGCAGCTAGAATTTGCACATCCCACAGTCAAGATAATGATCATTTCCATCAGCCTCAAAAGTTTTCTTTGCCTCTTTGTAATCCCTCCCTGCTTCCACCCCCTTCCTCAGAGCACCAATGATTTACTTTCTGTCATTACAGATTAATTAACATATCCTGGGACTTTATATAAATGGTATTATCTGGTATGTGCTCTTATTTGTCTGGCTTCTTTCACTCAGCTACTCCTTTTAAGATGCATCCATGCTGTGGTGAACATCAATCATCCATTCTTTTTTATTGCTGAACTAGAGGCCCGGTGCACAAAAATTTGTGCACTCGGGGGGTGGGGGGAGGGGGGTCCCCCAGCCCGGCCTGTGCCCTCTCGCAGTCTGGGACCCCTCGGGAGATAACGACCTGCTGGCTTAGGCCTGCTCCCGGGTGGCAGAGGGCAGGCCCAATCCCTAAGTGCAGCCCCTGGTCAGGCTCAGAGCAGGGCCGATTGGGGAGTT
>NW_005357453.1:2153901-2170196 GCF_000412655.1 Myotis brandtii
CAGCAAGCAAGCCTCATGCTCGCTTCAGTGCCTGGCTGCCGGCCGCCATCTTGGCTGACAGTTAATTTGCATATACTCACTGATTAGCCAATGAAAAGGGTAGCGGTTGTACGCCAATTACCATGTTTCTCTTTTATTAGTGTAGATAGTATTCCACCATGTGGATGTATCACAATTTCTTTATCCAGTCATTTTTAATGGACATTTGTGTTGTTTCCAACTTTTGACGATTAAAAATAAAACTGATCGGAGCTTTCACATACAAGTCTTTATGTGGGTATATGTTTTCATTTCTCTAGGGTAAATATCTAGGAATGGAATAACACATGGGCGTTATGTTTAACATTTTAAGAAACTGCCACACAGCTTCCCAAAGTCATTCCACCGTTTTGTATTCCCATGAACAATGTGTGAGAATTCCAGTTGCTCTACATCTTCATCTATTCTTGGTATAGTCAGTCTTTAGAAGTTTAGTGTTTATAATGGGTGTGTAGTGGTTTTAAGTGACATTTCCCCAGTGACTAATGATGTTAAGCATCTTTTTTTGTGAAGTACCTGTTCAAATCTCTTGCCCATTTTCTTCTCATGTTGTCCAATGTTTTTTGTTTGTTTTTTAAATATATTTTTATTATTGAATTCAGAGAGGAAGGGAGAGGGGGGGAGAGAGATAGAAACTTGTCTATTTATTTAAACTCTACACAATTGGTATTTTTAAAATATTTGACTCTTGGGGTTGTGTTTTCACATCACAGCATCCTGTGGGAGGATGAAGGAGAACAGCCTAAGAAGTAGACTCTGTCTAGGAAGACAGTTTGCTGAGACTTGAAAAGCACTGGTTTAGGAACCAGGAAACCTGGTTCTGCCAAACAGCTCACTGAGTGTGAACAAGTGCTTTAATCTTTCTGGTTTTTAGCTCCCTCATCTGTAAAATGACCCAGTTGGACTGGATAATCTCTATGACCCCTTCCAACTTTGAATACTTGAAATATATACTGTTCTGAAATACTCAGCTGTTTCTTAAAAAGCTCTTTCACATATACTTTATCATTTTATCCTCAAAAGAACCCCTGATGGATACAAGGCAAGTCTTTGCAGGACAGAGAGGTTAGGTATCACTTTAGATGTGGTTGTGGAAAATTAGGTGATTGGCCAAGATAACCTGTCTGATAAATAGCAGAACTGGAACATGAACTCAGGTCTTCTCAGCAAACTCCTGAGTAAACTGCACAAAAACACGAGAGAAAGCAAAACTGTTTGGAATCAATAATGATATGCATGAATTACGTACTTCTACTAGTAATATTTCCCTTAGTTACTCAGACCACTCTAAACTCAAAATAAAAGTAAACATCAGAAATAAAAGTAACCAAATGACCAGTGCTCTATTGTGATATGAATATAGGGGTAATTATGAGGGATTAAAAGATAACTGCTGAGCTCCGGGTGGGTAAATTTGAGGCCGTAGTGTCGAGCAAAGCTATGATTCACTTATGGCCACTCCTTACCAGAAATGTAGAGATAAGGTACAGGGAACAGCAGGGGGGAAAGCCATGAGGAAGACAAGGAATTGGGAAACTCTCACTACTTAGCCAGGTACAATGAGAGAATCATAGACAAAAAATATTTGAAAATCAATAGCATACAAAAAATAAATAAATAGGTACTATATTGGAAAGAATTAAGACTAGGAAAAGATATAAACTTGATGGTTAAAGTGCAATAAAAAAGGCTTATGGCTGCAAAATTATATGCCAAAATGAGTGATAAAATTGAGAAGATACACACCAAAATATTAAAGTGTAAAGGGCATGATATATGGAACCTACTCAAATAGTTCAGAAAAAATAATGTGTGTATATATGTACATGGCAAAATGTTAAAAATGAATAGCCTGGCCGGTATGGCTCAGTGGTTGAGCATCAACCTATGAACCAGGAGGTCATGGTTCGATTCTAGTCAGGTCACATGCCTGGGTTGCAGGCTTGATCCCCAGTAGGAGGCATATAGGAGGCAGCCAATCAATGATTCTCTCTCATCACTGATGCTTCTATCTTTCTCTCTCCATCTCCCTTCCTCTCTGAAATCAATAAAAATATATATTTTTAAAAATTAATGAATCTTTAATTAATTTAATTAAAGCATACAGGAGAGTTCTTCCTACTATATATGAGAATACTAGCTACTATTTTTACACATTTTCTGTAGGTCTAAAATTATTTCACAATTAAAAGTTAATAAAAAGGGGGAGGACAATAGGAGCATAGTTACTTAGCAATTAAACAATGTAGCAGGATTCATAATAGAGCTGAGAAAGACTTCATATTCTATTTCATAAACAGATCAATAGACCTGCATTATAGTCTCCATTTGTCCTCTAAGTAGCTATGACATCTTGGACTACTCCTTGAAAATCTGTGGTTTTAGACTAAATTAGTGATTTTAAGACTGTTGTGTGGATTCTGGAAAAGTATTTCAAGCCCAAAAGAGCAAAGCCAGAGCTGCTCTCGGCCTGCCTTCCATCCTGCACCCATTCAACTGGAGCAGCTTCTGTTTTGGGGGGATGTACTGAGTAGTTCTATTTGAAGAAAGGTCCCTACTGCTTCTAAACAGTTTTCCCCTCAAAATCATCGAACTAGATGACCTTTAAGAATTATTTCAAATATGAATTCACGGGTTTCCACTGTTTGGTGGAGAACTATGTTATATCAGAGGTTGGCAAAGCAGGACCCATGAGCCAAATCCAGCCTACAGATTGTTTTTGTAGCACCCATGAGTTTAGAATGATTTTTATATTTTTAAATGGTTGTGTGTGGGGGGTGGGGGGAATAATTTTTGACCCATAAAAATTACATGAAATTTACATTTCAGTGTCTACTAGTATAAAACTTGAGTGTAGCACAGCCACCACCATGTTTATGTGCTGGCTGTGACGGCTTTCACTTAGAACAGCAACCCTGAATAGTTGTGAGAGACACCAAGAAACCTTATGTCTGAAAAGCCTCGATATTTATCTGGCCCTTAGAGAAAAAGTTTGCCACCTCCTGTGTGATATAAAAACCAGTACAACTTATACATTTCAGAAATCCCAGTGACTTCTGTGTAGATAAGGGTCCCCTACAAGAACCTTTCCCAGGAGTGGGAATTTCAGGCATTTGGGCAGGACTTGGAGATATTGGAAGGACGTGACATCTGTGATGTGCTCCTCGGATTTCACCTTCTCCTTGTAAGGTTGGCCTTAGTTCCACCTCTTCCCTGATTCACCAGATAACCAATTTCTGCACAATCCAGAACAGGTACTTTCTGCTTTCTATTGT
Organism: Myotis brandtii; assembly: GCF_000412655.1. Taxonomy (NCBI): domain Eukaryota; kingdom Metazoa; phylum Chordata; class Mammalia; order Chiroptera; family Vespertilionidae; genus Myotis; species Myotis brandtii. The sequence goes on from NW_005357453.1 coordinate 2,157,216, forward strand.
TATCTGCCACAATTATTCCTGATTGGGGAATAAAATCCCACCCAGTTCCATAAGGATATGAGGACATCAGCAGAGGTCATAGACGGAAGGTAATAGGGGTGTTTCTGTCCTGGTACTTGGCCCCATTCTTGAGGGTGATCTGAAAAGCTCCTGTCTGGCTCAAGTTTTCTTTGAAGATCAGCAGAGTTAATGAATGAGAAACTACTTCATACTGACAATGAAATTATACAGGTGAAAGCATTCCTGAACTGTGGCAATATAACGATAATGTATACACAATTATTATCATCAATCTAAAAACAAGACAAGGTTAAAATAGAAAAAAACTAAATGTGCAGTCTTGTACTTTTTTAATACTCTAAGCACATAATAAATAGATAGCTTAGTTGCCCTAATCCTGAAAGATACAACATCCACTGCTGTTTTCCCTTCCCAATGACTCATGAAGTACATTTTTTCACTAGGACTGCCATAACAGAGTATTACACACTGTGGCTCAAACAAATTTATTGTCTAGTTTTGTTTTGTTTTTTAATATATTTTTATTGATTTCAGAGAGGGAGAGATAGAAACATCAATGATGGCAGAGAGTCATCAACTGGCTGCCTCCTGCACGCCCCCAACTGGGGATCAAGCCTGCACCTCAGCATGTGCCCTTGACCAGAATCGAACCCAGGACCCTTCAGTTGGCAAGCCAAAGCTCTATCCACTGAGCCAAACCAGGTAGGGCTATTGTCTAGTTTTTGAGGCTAGAATCCCAAAATCAATGCCAGCGAGGTTTAGTTCCTTCTGTGAGGGGAGGATCTGTTCCAGGTCCCTTTTCTTGACTTGTAGATGGCTATCTTCACATCATCCACCCTCTATGAGTGTCTGTGTTGAAACTGCCTTTCCTTATAAGGACACTAGTCATATTGGATTAAAGACCTACCTAGTGACTTTTTAACTTGATTAATTCTGTAAAGACTGTATCTCAAAATAAGACTACATTCTGATGTACTGGGGGTTAGGACTTCAACATATGAATTCAACACAATTCAACCCATAACATGAAGGATGGTTTATATTGTGAGTTTAGGTACAAAGTCCTTTTCTTCAAGCCCTAATTCTTCAATGATTCATTGATTTTAGTCAAAGAACCTTCTTCCTTCTTTACTTTCTCAAAATCAAACAAGGCATGTCTTATTTCCTTTGCTGCATCTATCTCATTGAAATGGAGATGAATAAGCTTTTCCTCCACAATATGGCAAAGAATGGTCAGTAAATTCAAAGACCTACTGTGTGGAATTCCAGGCATACCCAACTTGGTGCTCTACTCTCTCAGACTCAGATCTTTCTCCAGAAGTTAGGAATAATAAAAGAGAACACACCTTACCACCTTCTCCAAGAGCCCAGAAAATGGGAGAGGTGTGGCTGTGGTTGGAGACAGGCTGCAGGCTTAGCTGCAGAACACAGTGTAATCAGAAGCCTCTGAGAATAGGTCTTCACCAGTTTAAAAAGAAAAATCAAAATGAGTATTTGTATAAGGAACAGATCCATGATAGAGTTCTTGCGATGTCTCGAGGAAAAGAATTTCCTGAGACATGCATGGGAGGATGGCTAATATTTATTCTGGTGGAAATAAACCCCTGGCTTTCCAATGTCCCCTTTCCAGCTGTCCCATCATAGAAGAAGTCCAATCTTGTCTTCACTAGGGCCAGAATATAGGCCACTGCCCATAGTTTCTGCTCCATATTAAAGTCCAGTCCAGTCAAACAACCTGCATGTGGAGTCTACACAGCCATGGACCATGTGGGCTGCTAAGGCCTCATGGCTATGGGGAAAAAATGGGTGAATGCACAGGCGAGTGCAGGTCATGGAGCAAGAGAGAACAAGAGAGAGGAACTCTTCGGAAATTTCAACCAAGAGCTTCTTTAACCAATTAACGTTCCAAGATTTCACATGCTTCTGGTGGGGTCCACCCCCCAGGCAATCCATTGTTCCCCAGACTAGACTTCAGGCACACACCTCCCCTGTGCCACCCTGACTTCTACTGCACATGTGCCTATCTCTCCCTTCTGCCTCCAACAATCCAGTACTGGATACGGGAAGCGGGGTGTTCATTCCCTTGGAGGAAGAATGTTGTGTGAAGCTGTAGATTCCTGGTGAAGCTTCCCAGGTAACCATGCTTGCAACGTCTGACTTCCCTTTGCTTTCTTCCCTTTATTAATATCAAGTACCTAGTTACGCTGATAGCAGTGGAACACTTACAAACACCAGATTTCAGTAAGTCCTTCTGGGGAGCACACTTTTTAAGAAACACCAGACATTTGTGTGGAATATCTGTCAATGTGAGAATTCAATGAGATAATAAGGATAATAAAATCTGAGAATTAGATTAAAATTCTAAAGTTTAAATTAGAATTATAAAGTCTATTTCTCAAAATAAATATTTACTTTTAAACATCAAACAAAATGTATTTGCTGTTTTAATAAAAGCACTCCGGCTAAAATATTATTGCAGCAGCCAGCCTTTTTTTCATGGTTTCCTGAGTGCACCCCCAGCGTTTAAAATATAGTCTTCACTTTCATTTGTCATGTACTAACATGTACTGTACATCTCAATGCAGGCAATTACTGAAAATGTCTTTGATGCAGTAAGACAGGTTCTACCTAATTCTCCTCTCCAGACTCTGCAGGGCTCAATAATAAACTCTCAAAGTGAAAACAAAACAAGATAAAAAAAAAACAACTCAAGGTCTTTATGAAACCTTCCTCAAATTTTTGTTCAAGCAGTGACCAGTTCAGTTATTAGCTGTAGGCCTCTCCTGCTAGAATCAACTGCTAAATGGTATGAAAGCTATGTAGGAAAGTATTAGCGAGGCACATACCAGTTCAGAAATAATCATTAGAGAAGACTAAAAAATTCGCATTATCATCTTCACCCCCGAACATGAAATCCTCAGTGACCTTTTGCAGTAGCTTAACCTCCAGCCCATGCATCTGTTTATTCGTGAATGCCTTTCCACTGTGCAAGGGCTGGAAGGGGACCTGATGGGTTTCAACCAACAGTGAGAACTGGAGGTGACAGTCAATGAGTCCCAGTTGAATTGAAAGTATTAGTGCAGTGAATATAATGAAAAGGAAAGAACCTAGCATTTCCTGTATACTTCCTCATTGACCAGGTCAGCGCTTGGCCAACTTTAATGTGCATATGAATCATCCAGGCATCTTCTTTTTGGGAAGGAGACTTAATTTGCTTTTATTCCCCCCTTTATTGACATATAATTGACATTTTATGTTAGTTTCGGATGTACAATATAATGATTCCATACAGTGGGGCCTTGACTTATGAGTGTCCTGACTAACGAGTTTTTTGAGATGCCAGCTGTCTCTCCGCCGATTTTTTGCATTGAGTTGATAGAGTAATTTGAGTTAACGAGCTCCTTAACGAGCTCGGTCTCGGAACGAATTAAACTCGTAAGTCAAGGCCCCACTGTATTTGTATATATTGCAGAAGGATAACTACAATAAATTGAGCTAACATCCATCACCACACATAGTTACTTTTTTCTTCTTCCTCTTAACATACCTATTCCCATTCAGCAGGACCTGAGAGTCTCACATTTTTAACAACTTTTCGTGACTGCTACTGACTGGTCCACAGACCACACAATGTGTAGCAAGAGCCCAGCTCCTTCATATTTAATACTTACAATACATTTGAGAGACAGATATTATGATTACCTTTAAAACAGACATTGAAGGAGAAATTAAAAAATTCGTAAATGAGGAAGCCTGAAATTTGTCTAATAGCAACGTTCCTACTCTTTCCAGTTGTCATTAATAACACTCCATAGGAGTAACAGATACTTTATTTTTTAAAATTTGTCCCTCAAATATGCCTGCTCACCTGTGACATTTGTCTAAAAGTTAGGTCCTCAGGCTCCACCCCAAACTATTAAATTAGAATTTGCAGATGACATGCCTAGGAAAAGGTATTTTAAACTGGCACCTGGATGGTTCTTGTGATCAGGAACGTTTAAGAAACAATGATCAGCTAGGTCAGTGGTCGGCAAACTCATTAGTCAACAGAGCCAAATATCAATAGTACAACGATTGAAATTTCTTTTGAGCGCCAAATTTTTTAAACTTAAACTATATAGGTAGGTACATAGTTATTAACTTCATTAGGGTACTCCTAAGCTAGCCTTTGCTAAAAACGTCCTCAATCTGATTGAGGTACGTTCGCTGAGGTCGACCCCTTTCAACTCTCCCATCCACACTCGTCTTGTATACTTGTTTCGTCTATATCCATTCGTTCATCCTCTCTATATGTCCAAACCATCTCAACATACCTTTCTCAATCCTCGACACTACATCTTCTTTCACTCCACAACGTTCCCTAAAATTAATAAACTTTACTTAAAGTTTTAAGTCAACTTCGCACTATACGTGCGCGCCCGCACATGGTGTTTTGTGGAAGAGCCACACTCAAGGGGCCAAAGAGCCGCGGTTTGCCAACCACTGAGCTAGGTCATGCTGTAGTTTGGAAAACTTAAATAAGGAGTGTTGATGTGCTCTGTTTATCAGAGAGTTTGAGAGAACAGTGTCTTGCTCGGGCAAAGAGCATCTCAGAACCCCTTATAAGCGTTTCAGCTTCACTGAAAAGGGTTGCTGGGAGCGGGGAATGAAACTCGTTGGTTTCATGACATAAGGGATAGGTTTAAACCTGTATCTTATAACAGGGTGCTAAAGTACAGTATCTAATTATGTCGCTTTTAATTGTAAGGTGAAAGCAACAACAGCCACAAAGTTTTCTTTTTCTCTTTATCGAGGGGATGATCTTTGCCTACCAATCCAATTATAGAGCATCTGCATTCCAGAATAAAAGCTCATCTGAATAATATTTTTCATTCCCCAAATCCATAATTCAATTTCTTAGTAGGACTTCTCAATGAGATCAGAATGGAGCTGATTATTTATCTCTGCTTTGAAAGGGTAACTTTGTGCCAAGGATATTATCATGAATTTTTCACTGTAATTCCAAATGATAAATAAAGGGGCCAAGACTTTTAAAGTAAACTTTGGGTACTCCTTTAGATTACTGATATTTTCTTCTGGCTTTTAAAAAACACATTTAGTGTACTGAAGTACTATACATTATTAAAAGGTACTCTAGGCTCTTAATATAGTAAAGTTAATGTACTTACGAAATATATAATTTATTAACTAAATACATTCTGTTACTAACAAAACCTAGTAACTTAGAAGACCTTGGATTTTCATATATATTTCTATATGTTGAAGAAAATTTAATTATACATGATAATTTTCAAGTTAAATATCACATTTCCTCTTAAAATTAACAGGATAGTTCAAATATGTCAAAAGAAATATACTGAAATCTTACTATGGCATAAGTCATTAAGTGTAGAATTTGTTGCAAAGTTAACCAATATAAATAGAAATTTGGAGACAGTCCAATCTGAGTTTGAAGCCTAGATTCAGCCAGTTACTAGCTTGTCTGAGCCTCCATTCCCTCAACTATAAACTAAGGAAGACATTTCCTTGTCGAGCTATGTATTAGACTAGAGATAGATGAATGGGCAAGCATGTGGTAGATGATTACTGAACGTAATTATAAAACAGGGTATAATGGGTTAACTAATGAAAGGACTTCCTTTTAATGATTATCACTTACGAGGTAATCTCAAAGAACGAATTCTCCTGTCACCCTTTTAGCAAAGTTCCTATTTACTTTCTCCATTGGAGTACAGTGAAGTCACATGATTTTCTACATTTTACTTATTCAAATTTAACTGTATGTACTTAACAAGAAAGAAAAATAGCCCTGGCTGGTGTGGCTCAATTGGTTGAATGTCTTCCCATGCACCGAAAGGTCGCTAGTTCAATTCCAGATCAGGGCACATGCACATTGGGGGTGAGGAGTGGGGGTGCAGGAGGCTGCCTTTCGATGTTTCTCACATCTCTCTCTCTTCCTCTCCCTAAAATCAAAAAAAAAAAAAAACATTAAAAAAGAGAAAGAAAAATAATGGGAAGAGAAAAAATTCCCCAATTCTAAATTATCTAGTCAACGTAGCTCAATATTCCATTCAACAAGCAAATATTCTAGCCCAAATATCAGATGAGAAATATAAATCTTTGTCTCAATTGGCCTCACTTCCCATGGGCCTCTCAAAGTATGAACATTTTGCTGTACCAAGTTTAATTCTTGTATCTTAAGATATATATTTCTGGTACAAAATATTCCTAAAGCACAAGCCAGCAGCTGTACTTTATCTGCTGCTCAACGGAAGAAAGAGCACTCTGTTTCGAAGCTGGAGGAAAAGCTGGCTCTGTGGGAATCATTGAGAAATATTATCTCTCTCTCTCTCTGAAGTAACAACTTCCTGAGGAATTTTCCAATGCAATTTTTAAAAATCTTTTGAAATAATTACAGACTTGCAGAAGTTGCAAAAGTGGTTCATAAAATAGTTTGTTTACACTTTACCCAGTTTCTCTCAGGTTAACAACGTACATAACTATAATTATCCAAAGCAAGAGATAACATTAGTACAAAGTTATTAACTAAACTACAAAGCTTATTCCAATTTCACCAGTTTTCTCCCAGTGTCCCAGGATATGAACCAGGATCCTACCTTCCATTTATTTGTTATATTTTCTTAGTGTCCTCCAGTCTGTGGCAGTTCCTGTCTTCCTTTGTCTTTCCTGACTTTGATCTGTGACTCCATGAAGGTAGTCAACATTTAAAAAAATGTCTTAAGTAGGTATTCATTTTGTAATTCTGTGTAAATCCAAAACCAGGATATTTTCTACGGTAGGTTGGATTATTTATTAATTTGTCATTTTGTCATTACACAAGTGAAGGTAACAGATGCCATTATCTGAGTGAATGTAACTGCCCAAGTGACACCAAAATGAACCATTTGCTCTTATTCTTGGGTAGTTACTATCTGATACTGGGAGCCATGTCAGACATGGTGGGAGAGCTCGTAGGTAGTGCTCCATTTCTAACACCTCCGATGGATTGGAGATTGAGCAACTCTGGCTTCGGGTATCGTTACCATTGACTTTTTTTTTTTTAATATATTTTGTTGATTTTTTACAGAGAGGAAGGGAGAAGGACAGAGTCAGAAACATCGATGAGAGAGAAACATTGATCAGCTGCCTCCTACACACCCCCCACTGGGGATGTGCCCACAACCAAGGTACATGCCCTTGACCGGAATCGAACCCGGGACCCTTCAGTCCCCAGGCTGACGCTCTATCCACTGAGCCAAACCAATCAGGGCTACCATTGACTTCTTAATAATTTTTCTGGATTTTATTTTTCATACGATTCTTATTAATTTAAAAAGATACAGATAATATTCTTACCAAATTTTAGGAGATTAGCTTTGTCCAAGGGAAGGGTAGGATCAGACTCCTGAAGAAGGGCACAAAGACATACTAAGTGTACAAGGATGTTCACTGCAGCGAAAGATCAGAAGTAAGTGTCTATCAGTATGGAATTGGTAAAACAGTGCATCCATTAAAAAATTGCAGTAGATCTTCCTGCAGGGAAGAGAAATGATGTTCGAGATCAAGTACATGAAAAAACCTGGTGAAGAAGAGAGTCTGCACAGTATGATCCCACCCATGTGAATTACAAATGACTATCACTATGTCCACCTATATTATTACAAGAAGAAGTCGGATAAAGTAGCCTAGATAATAAGAGGGTAATGTGCAAATTGACCCTAATGGCAGAACGACCAGAATGACCGCTCAAATAGTCACTATGAGGCACACTGACCACCTCTTGGTTCTTTCCCCCAGCTGGCCGGCAGGCTCCGATCACCCGATAGTGAACGGGGAACTGGGGGTGGGTGGCAGCAGGGGGCGGGGCCAGCTGCGGGCAGCCAGGGAAAATGGCCCTGATCGCAGGCCAGGCCTAGGGACTGTACCCACGCACGAATTTCGTGCGCTGGACCTCTAGTATTAATATATATTGTCAACAGTGGTTATCTCCAAGTGCAGTGGGGAGTAGGATGGATTTTCACTTTGTACCTGATACCTTTTTGTCTCACTACAACATCTTAAATGATGGCTGAAAAAATTTTTTTGTTTTATCAGAGGCACAAGCAGTACTTTCAGGATTAATACGCACTTTAATAGAGTCTCTGAATCAACTTCAAGAAACAAATCCTATAAATATAAACACTTTCCTTTGTAGAGTTTATATTAATCTAAACCAGAAAAATTGAGATTATTAACATTTCTGAGATGATGAGACAATATTAATTCATTTCCTTCAAATAACATAAAAAACAAGTCTATTAAGTTTTATCTATGTCGTTTATTCAGGCAGTGCATCTCACAGTGGTTTTGTGGTTTGGTAAAGAAATAGGTACAGAAATTTATTTGTGAAATGAAACAAAAACTTTAAGTTGTGCCTTATAAAGAGGCAAAATGTGCTTCTCTCTGAGCACCAGGATTATGGATTATTATGATTATTTCCGTTGCTTATTTTCTTTCTGTTTTCCAAATTATTGATAATAATTATAAGCTACTTTTGCAATCAGAAAGAGATCTTACAATTGTTACATTAAAGTTAGATGTCTATAAATTTAGCACCGTATACCTGACCTATGTTAATCTGCTCCCACTTTCTATATGACATCAAGTATTTCTCTTTTCCTCAGTGACTGAAGTTTGCAGACTTCACAGCCTGGGACCAAATGATTTGTACTGTGATCACATTAGTTTCCACCTCTCTCTCTGCAAAATGATGAGGCTAAGTCCATCGAGTACACCCTCACAAGCAACATTTTAAAGGTTGTTACTAAATTGACTATTCAGGCTTTTCATCAGAACTGCAGAACCACAAAAAGGTCAAAGCACAGAGAAGCTGACTGTTAGAAAAACGCCAGCTTCTTACACCTTCTGTTAGCCACAATCACATGGTAAGCAGCACATATTTTTAGGTTACACCAAGAACGCTTGAAACTGCAGCTCTAGTGAGAGAGGGAGAGAGATTCTTCAAGACATTTGAAGCTTTTATGCAGAGTTTCAGATCCTTGGAAGAAAGTTACTAAATACTGCATGACATGCACATTGTACAGCAGCGCGTCATAATTACAGTGTGCTTTCAACCCTCTGAAGCCTTCCTGCGTTTTCTGGTTTCTGCATCTAAGCCTTGTAAATTATTTCTGACTCATTAGCCTTTCTCCCTACGGGCAACTCACATGCTCAGTAAACGTGTGCGTATTTTTCTTAAATCTCTTTTCTCGAAAATGCATTCATTTGCTTTTTAGTTTCAGAATGTAGATTCCCACAGTGAAAAGCAATTAAATAACACTTGCCTCCCTCTCTTATATCCTCCTTTCTCTAAAAAATGTCATTTAGCCCTGACCGGTTTGGCTCAGTGGATAGAACGTTGGCCTGCGGACTGAAGGGTCCCGGGTTCGATTCCGGTCAAGGGCATGTACCTTGGTTGTGGGCACATCCCCAGTCGGGGGTGTACAGGAGGCAGCTGATTGATGTTTCTCTCTCATCGATGTTTCTAACTCTCTATCCCTCTCCCTTCCTCTCTGTAAAAAATCAATAAAACATATTTTTAAAAAATGTCATTTATAATTAAAAGCACATATCTGAAGACCAATTCTTTATTACAACTGGGGACCTTAAGCTGAGGAGGGCATTAGGGAGTGGGGAGCAGGATGGTATAAACACTACTAGGCCAGAGCGCCCCAACTTTGGCCCCACTGACACTTTGGGGTGGTGATTTTTTATGGTGAAGAGCTGTCCTGTGCACTGTAGCATATTCAACAATATCTCTGGCCTCCACCCACGGGTGCCATAGTGCAGAGCTCCAGTTCCCCGATGTGACCACGAAAGGTTCAAGATATTGCCACATATCTCCTAGGGAACAAAATGGACCCCGACTGAGAGTCACTGCACGAGGCCAAAGATCTTACAAAACCAAGCTCTCTGTGTTTTTGCCAATCCAAATTGTCCCTTTGACCCCATGGTCAACCTCTGACTACCTAGCCACCCACCAACATGAAATACAGACACTCACAAATACCCTCACACTCTTCATGTTGAAGCCCTCGAACGCTGTCTACAGTCCGTCCTCTGAACCCCATGTGGCCAATTCAGGACTTAGCAGAAAAGCAGGTGCCTTCGCACCCCGCACTGACATGAGTGTTCCTGCTTGTCACTTTTAATGTATTCTGACTTCTGAAGCTCTAAAATACACCCCTCCCCCATTTCTTTGTCCACCAGCTACACTCTAAAACCCCATGCTCCCCCATGAATATTGTTTCAAGCATACTTTCATTTATTCTGCCTGGCATTTGATTTTGCACTTAAATATACAATTATGTTCCAGCCTTAACATATTTATTTCCTGAAATTATCTTACTTTAGAGCCTATTGATTAAACTGGGGACGGAAGGTTATAGCATTTAAAAAATAAACAAACCAAAAAGTCCCCTACTTCCCCTAACTCACAACAAAACAACACATATTAGCTCCTCTGAGTCTTTTATGCTTCTTAATATATTTGAGGAATGTTTACTCTCGCTATTCCAGGTTATCTGGTGTTCGAAGCACCAACGAAAATGGGCAGAGGGAATGATTTCCTTCAAGGGGGAAACATAACTAATGAATTCTCTTCCATGGAAAACTGAAAAGTGGATCTGCCATTACTAGATTCATAACCTCGAGTTAAGCAGCTTAGTGTCTGCTGGCCTATTTCATCTTCGGTAAAATGAGAATGATGATCCCTACCCTCTGCGGCATATTGAATGAAATAATTGTTTTAAGCTCTGAGCCTTGTGCCTGACGTGCAGGTGTTTTCTAAGTGTCGTTTTCTATGCCGCTTCTCTGTGTTCCCAGCACCGGCTAAATAATTTGTGAGGTCCAGTGCAAAACGGAAATGCGGGCTCCCTTTTTCAAATATTAACAATTTCAAGATGACAATGGCAGAATATTAAACCAAGAGTGGGCCTGCCTCAGCATGGGGCTCTGTGTTCCTGCTCAGGTTGCACACTCATCCAGCCGGCCCTGCTCCCTCCCCTAGGGTTTTCAAGGTTCTACTTGTCTATTATTCTACTAAGTGAAAAGCCACCCTTCAGTTTGACACTTGACAGGAAAATAAATGAAACTAACGAAAGAGGGCTTTATTACGTGTGTTGTTTTTTTCATGCTGACTCACTTTTTCTGAAGTTGAGTGTAGGAAGCGTAGGACTCTTCTAGAGGAGCAGTTTTAATCTGCCATGGTATTTCCATGGTTTGGGTCATTCTCGACATGGAGGAATTAAGAAAAAAAACAACACTCTGTTTTCTACAAGTAATTGGACCCTTGAAAATAGCCCAAGGAGCACTTAGTGGCCAAGGAGGCGCTAATTCAAAAGCTCTTTACCTGGACTTATCAAACAGCGGGGTTTTACATCAGTCTCTTAGATCCTACAATGGAGACCTTCAGGGAACTGGTCCAGATGTCTAAGAGGAAGACTTGGTCTCCGAACCACTGAGTCGGGCTCTGCCTGTTATTTCTTCTCCTTTATGGATTCATCAACATGTCGTTTAAAGGTGTTCTCAAGGTTCTCACACCCTATTTGTAAGAGCAGATCCTGTGAAAAGAACAACGTGTTTGAATGTATGTGTATATGTACACACACACACACACACACACACACACACACAGCAATTTCCAAATTTCCTCTGTTGGAAGAAACGCACACATACACAGGCACACAAGACATCTTAACAGAAGGCAGGTGATATACACTGGAATATTAAGATATATGTTAGTTTTCATTTAATCTCCGGACTTTATTTGTAATTGTTTTGAAAATCTCACCCAAGGATATGTTTAATGATTTTAGAGAGGGAGAGAGGGTGAGGGGGAGAGAGAGGGAGAGAGAGACATCAATGTGGGAGAGAACCATGATCGGTTGCGCCCCCAGGAGGATGGAACCCGAGATCTAGGCAGGTGCCTTGACCAGGAATGGAACCTGAACCTCTTGGTGGAGGGGAAGATGCTCCAACCAAGTGAGCCGCGGGCCAGGCCAGGACTTTTATTTCTTTACAGCAGATAAACTGAGGCTCAGAGTAGTTACATAACCTGCCCAAAGGCACCCAACAAGTTGATGGGTCTGGATTAGAGATTTTATCTGACTCATGTATTAAAATTCTATTCAGTTTAGATTTTTAAAAATTCAGGGGTCCAATCTAGTACAGTCTCTTTGAATCAAACAACAAACAAAACGCAATAAACTTTAACATACTTGCTAATCATATTCGTTTATATGGCCGCCTTGCTCTTGCCATCATTTTCCCCCTTTTCCCCACCCCCATCACCATAAATCGTTCAGTGTCTATATCAGTGGTTCTCAACCTTCCTAATGCCGCGACCCTTTAATACAGTTCCTCATGTTGTGGTGACCACCCCCCAACCATAAAATTATTTTCGTGGCTACTACATAACTGTAATTTTGCTACTGTTATGAACCGTCATGTAAATATCTGATATGCAGGATGTATTTCCATTGTTACAAATTGAACATAATGAAAGCATAGTGATTAATCACAAAAACAACATGTAATTATATATGTTTTTTCTGATGGTCTTAGGCGACCCCTGTAAAAGGGTCGTTCGACCCCCAAAGGGGTCGCGACCCACAGGTTGAGAACCGCTGGCCTACATGTTAGCGATGCTCCTAACAATGGACCCGCAGAACTGGCCGGCCTCTGGGTGAAGATAAAGGGCACTAACATCATGACCTCAAGAAAGAAATGAGCAGTTTGCATGGCAACCCCTCCCTTCCGGCCTCGAGGGGTCGGTAGGAAACCTCCGCACGTGGATCCACACGATTCCCACATCGCGCGTCCATCCGGGCAACTGGCCAGTCGGCCCAGACCACGCAGGCGCCAGGGCTGCGGCGGCTGGGGGCGGGCCCCCTGTTTCCCTAGAGACCGGGGCGGAAGCGG
>NW_005357453.1:2170384-2191278 GCF_000412655.1 Myotis brandtii
GCCACGAGGGCGGCTGCCTGCTGCCTGGTGTTCTGAGACCCGAGACAGGTGGCTTCACCTCGTAGACGCTGAGGGTGTGTGTGTAGGGTCCCTGCGAGACCCCCTGAGAGCAGGAGGGGCTCCCGGGCGGCTGGAAGTTGCAGGAGGGGGACCCTGACCCCCAGTCGTCGGGGCTGGGGTCCTGGAAGGAGGGGCTGGGCTGGGAACCCAGCACGAGGCACGTGTGGGTGGCCGCCTCTCTGGTGACCCAGGTCCAGCCTCGGATCTACCTGGCATCGATCGCCCAACCCCGGGCTCTCCTTTCTGCCCTTTTATTTTTTTTTTAATTAAACTTTAAAATTTTGGAATAATTTTAGATTTGCAGAAGTTGGAGAAATAGTTTTCCCTAATGTTACTACCTTACCTCGCCATGGGTACATTTGTCAAAACTAAGACATTCATATTTGCATAATACTCTTCATTGAAGTACAAGCTTTGTTTACGTTTTACCAGGTTTTCTCTCACTATAATTTTTTTTTTTCTGTCCCAGGATCCAAACCAGATATCACATCGCCTTTAACCTGCCTTATTTTTCAGCTGATGTTAACAGCTGGCGTCTCATCTTCCCCGTGTCTCCATCCCCACCACCCCGTTCCCCCATGACATTGGCTATTTTTTTTAAAATCCAAGAGATATTTACGCATTCTTTCAATTTAGCGAGCGTTTATTGGTCTTCTATTATATGCCAGGCACTGGCGATTCGGCACTGAATCTCAGTCCTCTTATGGGAGCCAAATATAGCCCACCGGACCGCATGCATTGTCTAATGCAGTTTGTATTTCTGATTTTTTTTTAATGTAAGGACATGCCACTTATTATAATTAAGTTGGTTGAAATCAGTGTTTAAACTTTCCTACCCCTTCTGATTTACCCTGAATGTTACTATCAACTCCCAAGTGAGAGGATTACCTCTTGCATCTTCCATTATTAATCAAGTCCCCCCCCCCCTAAAAATTATTACTTACTGAGAAAAACACAGTGCACACAGAAATGCTAAGTTAACAGGGCTGCAGACCCTACTGTAGATGGAGTTGCTCTCATGTCTGTGATTTTTAGATGTTTTGACAGATGTAATAAATCCCGGAAAGGACTTTTAAAATCACTCTGCATCCTTTTTTCCCCCCTCAGTCACCATGTTGTGAGGAACTGCCAGTTGCTCAGAGATGATAAGCAGCCTGAATATTATGTTTGTGTTTCTTTGCATTTGTTTGATCAGTTCATGATCGGGTGGTGCCAGCAGGAAGTTCTTCATCCAGAGTCATAGTACACGTGGACCTGGACTGCTTTTATGCACAAGTAGAAATGATCTCAAATCCAGAACTAAAGGGCAAACCCTTAGGTAATGATGCACGTCGATAATGTTTTTATTGTCTAAGAGGATTAGCACTCGTTTATTATGTTTACTGTATTCTGATTTATTAACCACATTAGAAAGATTTGGAAGCAGTTCTTTTTTTTTTTTAATATATTTTATTGATTTTTTACAGAGAGGAAGGGAGAGGGATAGAGAGTTAGAAACATCGATGAGAGAGAAGCATCGATCAGCTGCCTCCTGCACACTCCCCACTGGGGATGTGCCCGCAACCAAGGTACATGCCCTTGACCGGAATCGAACCTGGGACCCTCCAGTCCCCAGGCCGACGCTCTATCCACTGAGCCAAACCGGTTAGGGCTGGAAGCAGTTCTTAAGGTGCTTTATGGACAGAATCTTTGCTTTAACAAATGGTGAATTTGACACAATCCTCTTATTTTCTTGTCTATATATTTGTGTTTATCATGTTTTAGGTGAACACTATTTTTATGGTGGTAAACACGTCAATTTGCGTAAAAGGAAAAGCAGAGTTTTAGCAATCTTAAGCCACTAAGATTCAGTAAACTAGAATTTCTGTACATGCTATAGATCATGATTTAATCATTTTTGATAAGGAGGGGGCTCGGAATGCCCCCTCACTGTGGAATCTTTTCTGTAGGTGGCTAGCAAGAATAGTTCAATAATTAGAACATGTATTGGGGGAGATCCCTGATAATAGCTGTAGGTTGGCACTTGTTAACGGAACTTTGCTTTATATTCATTGGACACTTACTCAGAAGATAAGTGAGTTTTTCTAGCAGCCACCAGTAATTGTACTGTTATTTTTCATCTGCTTTATTTTTTATAGAGTTAATTCAGTATAAATTATTCTGGTTTTGTAGTGCCTGAAAAAAATTCCGTACTGATTTTATTTGTATTTTTTGCTGAAGACTCCATAGAATGTATTGATATGTGGTAAATTTCTGTTAAATTTTACTTATAGAACGTTGATGAATGGATGCTGTATTTTTAAACCAAGATACGGCTTTTTATTTTAAATATATTTTTATTGATTTGAGAGAGGAAGCGAGAGGGAGAGAGAATGAAACATCAATGAGAGAAAAACATCGATTGGCTGCCTCCTGCACACCCACCCCCATTGGGGATTGAGCCTGCAATTTGGGCATGTGCCCTGACCAGGAATCGAACTGCTACCTGGTTCATAGGTTGATGCTTAACCACTGAGCCACACTGGCTGAGGTCGAGCTTTTTATTTTTATCAAAACAGATTGCCTTGCAAATTACAATTATAAGATGGAATGAGTAAATTATATTTTAAGATTTTTTTAAATTCTCTGTTTTCTCATAAATATTTATTTTTATAGGTGTTCAGCAGAAATACTTGGTGGTTACCTGCAACTATGAAGCTAGGGAACTTGGAGTAAAGAAACTTATGAATGTTAGAGATGCAAAAGAAAAGTGTCCACAGCTGGTGTTAGTTAATGGAGAAGACCTGACGCGTTACAGAGAGATATCATACAAGGTTACAGGTACAGATTATAGGCAATGTTATTTTAGCATTAATTTTTACAATGGAGGCCTGTTCATTGCATGAATCTTCTATAATAATAAAAGGGTAATATGCAAATCGACCAAACGGCGGAACAGCGGAACAACTGTCTAGAAGCCAGGGCTGTGAAGGCCTACTCTTGCACAAATTTCGTGCATCGGGCCTCTAGTCTTTTAATAAGTGTAAATTGCCATAAGTCAGTTCCTTTTTGCTAATAACTTTATTTTAGGTCTTGCCCACTTTTTGAAATATTTATGAGGATGACTTTATATAAATAATGTTGACAAAAAATATAAAGTTAAAAGAAGTTTGAAGTCTTTCATGAATGGTGTCATGTAAATATAAGAAATGTAAAACAGTATTTAACAGTGAAGAAATGGGAAGATATACTAAAGAAAGCCAAATATTTTAATTTAAAAACATATTTCTAGCCCTGGCTGGTTTGGCTCAGTGGATAGAGCGTCTGCCTGTGGACTGAAGGGTCCCGGGTTCGATTCCGGCCTGGGGCGCATGCCTGGGTTGGGCTTGATCCCCGGTGGGGGGCGTGCAGGAGGCAGCTGATCCATGATTCTCTCTCATTATTGATGTTTCTATTTCTCTCTCCCTCTGCCTTCCTCTCTGAAACCAATAAAAATAAAATAATTTTTAAAAAAACACATATTTCTATTGATTTCAGAGAGGGAGAGATAGAAACATCAATAATGAGAATCATTGATTGGCTGCCTCCTGCACACCTCCTACTGGGGATCGAGCCGCAAGCCGGGCATGTGCCCAGACTGGGAATTGAACCGTGACCTCCTGACTCATAGGTCAACACACAACCACTGAGCCACTGCAGCCAGGACCAAATATTTTAATTTTTAATTTAAATTAATTATGAGAGATATGCTATAGGTTAATGCATTAATGTTAATTGGGAGAGGCTTCTGTAATGTTTAACATAATTAAAAACTAGCTTTATATTTATATTTTTGCTCCTGTTTGTGTTTGTTTGTTTAGTATTTGTAGCAGTTTTCAGATGAAAGGGTTAAATATGATAACTAAAAGTGCTAACAAGCCCTAACCGGTTTGGCTCAGTGGATAGAGCGTAGGCCTGCAGACAGAAAGGTCCCAGGTTCAAATACGGTCAAGGGCATGTACCTTGGTTTCAGGCACATCTCCAGTACAAGGCTGTTTGATGTTTCTCTCTCATCGATGTTTCTGACTCTCTATCCCTCTCCCTTCCTCTCTGTAAAAAATCAAAAAAATATATATTTAAAATAAATAAATAAATAAAAGTGCTAACAAACTAACAAAAATGCTCAAGAAAATTGACAAAAAATGTTAATAGCCAGCTGACAAAAAGGGCAAATATATGTCCAATAATTACCTGGAAAAAAGGAATGCTCAAATTCATTATTGGCTACGGAAATTTGAATTAGTAAGATACGATTGTATATCCATCATACTTGCAAAAAATGAAAGAATGTGAGAAAAAGTAGAAACAAAGTATTACAGCCTTTATGAAAAAGCAATATAGAAAATTAAAGTTACATATTATATTCTTTAACCCAGTGATATAGTCAACAAAATATATTTATTTAAAAAGAAAAAGAATGCATGGTGCTGTATGTTTGACTCATAAATACATACTTTGTTGAGTGAGCAAAAGTTAAGATGCAAAACGTGTATAACATTCATTTGTATAAAACAATAGCTCAAACCCCTCCCCCACATATGTGTGTACATATGTATTTATGAACAGGAAGATAAATATGAGAGGGTATATACTAAGTTTCTTTCTTTTTTTTTAATATATTTTTTATTGATTTTTTACAGAGAGGAAGGGAGAGAGATAGAGAGTTAGAAACATCGATGAGAGAGAAACATCGATCAGCTGCCTCCTGCACACCCGCTACTGGGGATGTGCCCGCAACCCAGGTACATGCCCTTGACCGGAATCGAACCTGGGACCTTTCAGTCTGTAGGCCGACGCTCTATCCACTGAGCCAAACCGGTTTCGGCACTAAGTTTCTTTTTAACTTTTTAAAAACATTTTTTTTTTTTGTTGATTTCAGAGAGGAAGGGAGAGGGAGAGAGAGAGAGAGAGAAATATCAGTGATGGTAGAGAATCATTGATCGGCTGCCTCCTGCATGCCCCCCTACTGGGGATTGAGCCCGCATCCCAGGCATGTGCCCTTGACTGGAATTGAACCCAGGACCCCCCTTCAGTCAAGCCAATGCTCTATCCACTGAGCCAAACCAGCTAGGACTAAGTTTTTAATAGTTACCTTCTGGAGTGGAAGAGGCAGTGCTAAAATGGGAAGAAGGGGGAAGGAAGGACAGCCATGCAGAAAAGACAAGACTATATTCCCCAAGTAGCACTTGTGCATCTATACAAAATTGTGTGTCTGAATATTAAGAAGTTGATTTTTAGTATATACAGAAGAAATTGTAAGATACAGAGAGTTGTGCATCTTGCCTTTGTTCTTGGTGATCTTTCATGCCATTCATATAGCTCCTCCTCACTCTTTTTAACGACTGCAGTATTCCATTGAATTTGGTTTCATATTATTTAACCAGTCCTCTAGTGATCTGAAGGCAGTATGTCCCACTTTATGCCTAATGTCTCTGCATAATTATTAATAGCAGCTCTTTGTATTAAAAAAAACGTCTTGTTCTTGCCCTAGCCAGTTTGGCTCAGTGGATAGAGCGTTGGCCTGTGGAATGAAGGGTCCCGGGTTCAATTCCAGTTGGGGGCACATGCCCAGTTGCAGGCTCGATATCCAGTAGGGGGTGTGCAGGAGGCAGCCGATTAATGATTCTCATCATTGATGTTTCTATTTCCCTCCCCCTCTCACCCTCTCTGAAATCAATAAAAATATATATATATTTTTAAAAGTCTTGTTCTGAACAGTGATGGATTATTAAGCTGTTACCAACTTTTTGCTCTTACTAATATATGCTTCAGTAGCCATTTTCATATGGAAATTTTGGCATAATTTTATGGGGTATCTATAAGGTAAGAGTGAGTTGAGCGCTGGGTCAGAGGTAATTTGCATTTAAAATTTTGAATACTGCTATATGTTGCACATGAGTTTGTCCCAACATAGTAGGTATGAGAGTGTTAGATATTCTTAAATTGTAAAGATTTGCCTCAGAGATGAAAAAAATAGTAAATGTTTTCTGCTATCCAGCTGGTATCAATAGGTAATACAGAGAGAAATGAAATTTCTTCTCAATGATTTCTAAGTTGTTATTAATCTTAATCCTAAAAATGAGAATTGATCATCCTTTTGAATTTATATTAAATCTTGGTTCAGTTCAGTTTAGTAAACATTTGACTTAAGGACTAGGTTTTTTCTAGGTGCTAGAGACATTCAAATACATGTAAATCATGGTCCATCTCTGCCCTTAAGGAATAAGTTGGGGAATGGCTAATTAAAATGTTGAATTGTGGTGTATTTGGAAAATCAAGTGAGTTTTCTTTTGGTCTCAGTAATAATTGGAAATTATAATTTTTTGTTTTGGCTTTAGAAACTCCTGTGGAAAATATAGCTAGAATATATTATTGTTTTTGCTTTTCTAGGCAGACTATAATTTATTCTTTGACCCACTGCTTCAATATCATAATTGATTATAACCATTGATGTTTAATGAAGAATATAGTAACTATAAGTATAGGAGATTGCACTAAATCTGCTATGAGTATCTGCCCAGGGAATATCATTTTTGGACTTATTTTGTTAGAAATATATAGTCTTTATTAAAAATGTGATACAGAAAAAAAAAATCCCTTGCCCTGGCTGGTTTGGCTCAATGGATGGAGAGTCGGCCTGCGGACTTAAGGGTCCCAGGTTTGATTCCAGTCAAGGGCATGTACCTTGGTTGCGGGCACATCCCTAGTAGGGAGTGTGCAGGAAGCAACTGAATCGATGTTTCTCTCTCATCGATGTTTCTAACTCCCTCTCCTTCTCCCTTCCCCTCTGTAAAAAATCAATAAAATATATATTTTTTTAAATCCCAGTTAACAGGATTTAATTAAATACTAGAGGCCTGGTGCACGAAATTCATGCAGTGGGGCTGGGGAGGGGTCCCCTCAGCCCAGCCTGCACCCTCTTTTTTTTTTTTTTAATATATTTTATTGATTTTTCTACAGAGAGGAAGGGAGAGAGATAGAGAGTTAGAAACATCGATGAGAGAGGAACATCGATCAGCTGCCTCCTGCACATCTCCCACTGGGGATGTGCCCGCAACCCAGGTACATGCCCTTGACCGGAATCGAACCTGGGACCTTTCAGTCCGCAAGCCGACACTCTATCCACTGAGCCAAACCGGTTTCGGCAACCTGCACCCTCTTGCAGTCCACAGTCTGGGACCCCTCACTCCTTATTGCCTGCTTGCTTGCTGCTCCTTACCTCTTGACTTGCTGCTCCTTACCTCTTGACTTGCTGCTCCTTAGGGCTGCCGCAGAGGCGGGAGAGGCTCCTGCCACCGGCACTGCGCTCACCAGCAGTGAGCCCGGCTTCTGGCTGAGCAGCACTCCCACTATGGGAGCGCACTGACCACGAGGGGACAGCTCCTGCATTGAGTGTCTGCCCCCTGGTGGTCAGTGCGCATCATAGCGACTGGTCGTTCTGGTTGTTCGCCATAACAGTCACTTAGGCTTTTATTATATAGATATTGTGGAACTGTGAATATATGTAAAACTTTTAACAACATATTTGAGGTAAGCATAAAATAGATAAATTTATTATAGTTATAACTTGTTACATCTGTGTTCCAATATTATTTAAATTTAGAGTTGTTGGAAGAATTTAGTCCAGTTGTTGAGAGACTTGGATTTGATGAAAATTTTGTTGATCTAACAGAAATGGTTGAGAAGAGACTACAGCAGCTTCCAAGTGATGACCTTTCAGCGCTGACTGTGTCAGGTCATGTATATAATAATCAGTGTAAGTGGTTTCTTATTTATCCTATTTAGTATTTTGTTTTTTGTATTTTTTATAGTTGATACTATTATAGATGTCCCCATTCCCCCCTCCCCTCCTTTGCCTACCTCCATCCATCCCTCAGCCCCTCCCATCCCTCTGGCCATCACCTTATTGTTGTCTGTGTCTGTGGGTTATGCCTATATGTTCTTCAGCTTAATATTCTGTGAGTTAAATTAATTGACTTTCTGAAAATGTTATGGCTTTTGTTGGAGGTATAGCCATATTTCAGTAATCTAAGATGGCTAAAATTAGGTGTTGCTCATGTAGCTCAATGCTCTGTGCACTTTTCATTTCTCTGACATGGTCCATGCATTATCATTTTTAACTTTCATACCTATTAAGTTACAGGAGTTGGCTTGATAATATACTTTTTAGAATAACTTTTTATTCTCTTAAAATGATCTTTAAGCAAGATTTTGAGGTAGACCAAATAAATTTGATTTTGTCCCCTCTTGCTTCTAGTCCCCCAAGGCACCAAAACCCTCATGTTGTCCCCTGAGCTAACCCTTGTGGAAGGTCATCCAGGCCTACCTTCCATCTTTTGCAAGCTCCTAGTTCATTAGTTCAGATAACCTTTGCCAACTGTTAGCATGAAAGCAGGATGGTTCATTTCCTTCTCAGATTAAAGTATAAATGGCTGATGGTATTTCCAGGGACATTTGCATTTGAAAATCAGCTGCAATATCTCTAGTGACTATTTAATTAGACTTTGAAACATATGCAATTCTGCTGGTGACTTCCACATTATACCAGTGGAAGACAAGCTACTCTGCTTTGTGTAAGACTTGCCCTGGTAAGAAACCACCTTGCTCCTAGGTTTCAGCATGTGCTTCCTCTTATCCCTGTGTTTTGAGAGCTGGTGATCAATCTCCCATCTAGTTCTCCACCTCCCTGATATTAAAGAAAAGGGGGAGAGCTACAGTTCTCTTCTAGAAGACGACACGAAGCTTTTCCATCTTTTGTACCTGTGGTCTCTTGTCACTTACAAAGACTAAGTAGCAAGAAGAGTCCAAATAGGTTTCTATGTAATTCTTAAAGCAAACTCAGACTTCATTGGTTGGAACATAGTACAGAGAGCCAGGTTTTATAACCTAAAAAGGAAATGTCTAATTCTTCATGAATTCTTCCTATTCCCCACAATTTTTGTTAAAATTTTTTCTGCCCAGAAAAATTGACAGAATATAATACAATGAGAACACTCATTGTACACTCCTTGTCCATACAACTACTGTTAGCATTTTTCACATTTGCTTTATCTTGCTCTTTATTGACTGGTTGACTGATTGACGAGCCATTTGAAAGTAAATTGCAATATAACACTTCATTTGTAAGTACTCCTGAGGATAAGGATTGTCTCATATAATTGTAAGACCATTTTCACACCTAAGAAAATTTGTTTCTAGATAATTTCCCTGCACTTTTCATAAGAAATCTCTTAAATATGGACAGATCTAAAATTGTTTTTCATACAGCCAGTACATAAAGTTTAGATTCAGTTCTTTAAAACTGTAATGTTGACTGTCTTATTTATGCAATACTTTTATGCTTACTTACAGGTAAACAGGAATGTAAAAGTTCTACTGATGTCAGTAGGAATTTTTCATGAGAGATGAATTTTTATAATCTGTTCATCATTAAGCATGTCTGTGCATTATTAAGCACGTCTGTGCATTCTCTATCACAGGCCCTTGGAGTTCACTCCCTGTATTTACTTACTTAACAGAATTCCAGTGAAGAACAAAGCAGATTAGTTAAGTGGGTGGCAGTATGGTGGTGGTGGGACATTGAATTTAGGTTAAATAAACCCTCACTTGTAAATAAAACTCATTCGTAAAAAAGGAAATTAAATTGTTTTGTGGTTTTTTAATGACATTGGCTGTTTTTATAGCTATAAACCTGCATGACGTCTTGCACATCAAACTACTTGTTGGATCTCAGATTGCGGCAGAGATGCGAGAAGCCATGTACAATCAGCTGGGTCTCACTGGCTGTGCTGGAGTAGCTTCCAATAAATTACTGGCAAAATTAGTTTCTGGCATCTTTAAACCAAATCAACAAACAGTCTTACTACCTGAAAGTTCTCAAGATCTCATTCATAGTTTGAAACACATAAAGGAAATGCCTGGTAAGACACATATATTTGAAAAGTATATGTTTTATTGTATTTTTTTGAAAAATTATAGATATACTAGAGGCCCATTGCATGAAGAGATTCATGTAATAGGCCTTCCCTTCCCCTGGCTGCCGGCACCAATTTTCCTCCGGCACCTGGGACCCAGGCCTTCGCTCCGGCTGGAGCCTTCAGTCTTCGCTGCTCAGGCCGGAGCCTTCAGTCTTCGCTCCACCGCTTCGCGCCTACATATGCAAATTAACCACCATCTTTGTTGGGTTAATTTGCATACTCTCCTGATTGGCTGGTGAGTGTAGCGGAGGGATGGTCAATTTACATGTTTGTCTATTATTAGGTAAGATGTAGTTAATTCTTAGAGCCTATGTACTTGACTCTTGGAGAAAACCAAACAAGCTAATGTTCTTTGGAGGACACCTGTATTAGGAAATATATAAAAGTACTTTTCTAGTTTCACCTACTTTTGTATAGTTTGAATATGATGATGAAAGCTATAACCTGGAAGTGTATAGTCCTTTATTTCCAATTCCTGGTTCATAATCTTATACTGTACATTGCATCTAAAGAGGTCTTTTACTAACTCTATGTGAGGAGTATCAATATATATAAAAGGCTAAGTGTCCATCCATCCGACTGGTAGCTATGACACGCACTGACCACCAGGGGGCAGACGCTCAATGCAGGAGCTGCCATGACACGCACTGGCCATTTAAAATTAAATGGCACCACAGACCTGGCACTGACAGACAAACACTCAGCTTCCCCCATGTGGGACACAGGCCCCACCACCATCCTGGAGTGACACCCCACCAAATCGCAGCCAACGCTGCCAAGACCCCATGGTGCAAAATGCGGCCCACAGCCCACCCCAGCCCAGAAACGGTTGGGTAATGACATCACGTAGCAACACCCAGTTTCCTCTCCCTAGCGACTAGCCTCCTTGGAGTTTTTTCAGCCCAGGAACCCAACTTGCTTTATAGCCAGGTACAAACATTTTCCAATTTAACCAAATGTTTATGAAGCGTTTTCACGTGCCTCATCTCATTTGATTCTCACAGAAGTCCTGGAGTAGGTAGATAGACTCTGTGGAATCCTATTTTCATTAGCTGGAAAACGGAGATTTAGAAAGTTTAGAAACTTGACCTGACTGAAAAGAAGAAAGAAATGGTGGAACTTAAAAATGACTTCAGGTTTTCTCACTGTGCAGAATATAGTCAAACACTGCTACAGTTAAATATTTTACCTTTTGTTCCACCTGCGTGATCTACAATAATCTGCTTCGTGTTGATATTTACTGCTGTGTTGCTGACAATTACCTGAAAGAGAAGTTGGGGTGCTTTACTGGGCTGGAAAAAGTTTAATTAAGCAAGTTTGTTCTATATATATAAAAGGCTAAGTTGACTCACGCATGTGTGATATATATAAAGCTCTCATTGGCACCAGTCACACACATGTGTTTCGATCTGTCATTGTCAATTGTGAATTTGGTTGACACTTCTATTATAGAGAAAAGGCGAATAGTGATGTTAAAATATTCTACTTAATTTCCTTTCAATGTGCACAAATCTGTGCACCGGGTTACTAGTATATAAAATGTTAGACTACAAGGGACCTTCCAAAGATTTAAGCAAAGTTTTTATTTTAAAGATGAGGAAATTGATTTTTTGAAGGGTTTGGTGATCTATTCAGGTCTTGGGGCAAGTTTGTACCCTTGAAGATCAAATATTTAGGTTTTCATAGACCATCAATAATGGGTATGTTAAATTTCATTTCTGTGTCATTGCTGGGGACAAAGATGTTATAATAGAATTCTATGGAAGTGAATTTCTAAGACAAATGAAACTTAATCTTTAGATTTCTTCACATATTTAACCTGTGTTTATGTGATTCCAAAATGTGTTACTCACTGCCTTGCCTTAAGTATTACAATTGTTAACTTTTTGGATGAATCTGAATCTGTGTTTTGAAGAACAATTACTATGTCAGGTTGTAATACATTGAGGATTGTATACTGATACTTAACACTATTACTCAGCTTTACTCTTTGAATTCTTGTATTTATTTTAAACAGGCATTCTCTTTTCTTCCTTATTGCCAACTTGCCCATCCTCTTTTATTTCAGCTTTGACAATATCTGTCACTCCACTTTAATAATATCCTCTACACACCATTGCTTTTGATTTACTTCTTTTAATGTTCAAGGAAACCAGATAACTGAAGAATTAATTTTATTTAAATGAGAGGAGTAAAGGGGTACTAAATTGCCTGAACATTTTTCCTGTGATAAAATATGACTGAGTTTTCCTGCAAAGAACTGTATGATAGGAGTTTTGCCAATGAGAATTTTTTGTTTGTTTGTTTTCTGGCTCTTAATTATATGTGGATGGTAAATATTCCCAGATATGACTTGTAGATAAATATTTGGTGTGTGTATAGAAATCAGTTAGATTAACTAATAAGCACATGCTAATTTTAATTGCTCTGATGATAGTTTTTCTTTATATGAAAAATCACCATGATCCTTGAAAACTTCCACAATGGTATATAACAGGTGGTAAAAATCTCATTTTATCAAGACTGAATTTATTGGTTCTCTCTATATTTATTATATTATATTAAATATATTAGGGCTGTTAGGTTTGCAAAGTGGTTCATGTAACTCACAGGCCCTGAGCAGAAGAAGAACAATCTAATTTTTAATGAACTTTGATCTTAGCAAAATATTCGTTATGGAATTTAAAGATATGATTGCTATAGGAATGATAATACTTTAATTAGCTTTATTTTAAGGAGAAAAGCTATTGTAACACATGCATTTCTTCTTGTTTAGGTATTGGCTATAAAACTGCCAAACGCCTGGAAGCACTGGGTATCAGTAGTGTGCATGATCTTCAGACCTTTTCATCCAAAATATTAGAAAAGGAATTAGGAATTTCCATTGCTCAGCGTATCCAGAAGCTCAGTTTTGGAGAAGATAACTCTCCTGTAACACCCTCAGGACCACCTCAGGTGCATAATGACATTTCACTTGAGTACTTACTGGTTGTCACATTATTTGAGAAAGATTTCTAGTTATTGCTGTTTTCACTAATCTGGTTTGTTAGGTCAGTACATGATCCCTTTCCTGTGAGGAAGCTAATTTATTATAATATATTAATAAATATTCTTAAATTGAATCTAAGAATTAGTATTTCAATCTCAAGTTAGCCAATAGCCTATCTAAATATATATAAAACCTGAGTGACCAAACGACCAGTTGACCAGTCATGACGTGCACTGACCACCAGAGGGCAGACGCTCAACACAGCTGCCCCCTGGTGGTCAGTGCGCTCCCACAGCGGGAGTGCCGCTCAGCTGACCAACGGGTGCCAGGTGCAGGGCTCACAGCTGGCAAGCACAGCTGCGGCAATGCAAGCCTCTCCCGCCTCTGTGCAGCTCTACCGAGCAGCAGCTGCAGGCGCAGTGGGGCTGGGATGAGCGGAGGGAGGCTCTTCGGGCTCCTCGGCTGCCTGCCGCTTTGCGCACTACTGCATCCCTCAGGGGATGTTGGATTGCCGGTTCGGCCTGTGGGGATTGGGCCAAAACTGGCAGTCAGACATACCTTGAGGGGTCCCGAATTGCGAGAGGGCGCAGGCCAGACTGAGGGACCCCACTGGTGCACGAACCTGTGCACTGGGCCTCTAGTATTACATATATGAGGCAAAATACTTTAATTTTTTAAAAAGTCTTGGTTTTA
Organism: Myotis brandtii; assembly: GCF_000412655.1. Taxonomy (NCBI): domain Eukaryota; kingdom Metazoa; phylum Chordata; class Mammalia; order Chiroptera; family Vespertilionidae; genus Myotis; species Myotis brandtii. The sequence goes on from NW_005357453.1 coordinate 2,184,122, forward strand.
GAGAAGTCTAATGATTTAGGAGATGGAGAAAAGTTTAATTACCTAGTTCATATTGATTGATTATCTTTTATGTGACGGGCACTTTACTAAGTACTTTATGTACATTAGCCCATTTAGTTTTCACAAACCTTTAAGGTAGGTAGTTCTATTGTTTGTTTATAAACTTTTCCTCTCTTTCTCTCCCTCCCTAGTTTTGTTTTGTGTTTTTTTTTTAAGATGAGGATACTGTAGGTTAGAAAACTTAAATAACTTGCCCAAGGTTAAATTCAAGTTTTAGGAGAGTAAGAGCCTCGGTGTAATCGTACAGTAAAGCTTGGAGTTGCTACTAGAGCTTTAAATTTTTCTTGACGTCCAGTGCACTTTTCTAGTGAAGTATGATAACTTGCAGGAAAAAACAAGTTAATATGAAAGCGAACTAAATGGCTCAAACTAAGCACTAGAGGTAAGTTAGTCAAGGCTGTGTTGGTTTACCTGACATATACACTGGTAATTGTATATGCTTGTTTGGTGTACAGTAATCCTTATTTGTGTTTTTTTGGTAGTCCTTTAGTGAAGAAGATTCACTTAAAAAATGTTCATCAGAAGTCGAAGCTAAAAGTAAGATCCAAGAATTACTTGCTAATCTTTTGAAGAGGTGATTTTCCATTTTGCCATATCCTATATATTCTGTACTGGAAAGAATACTTGATGTTGTACCTTGGAATTTACAGATTAACTGGAGACTAATCAGTATAACAGTAGATCATTTATCACTGAATTTCTCTACATTATAAGCTATTGCAAAGGTAGTAACAGATGCTCTTAAATAAATTTAATCCATCTAGTTCCATTGGTTTTTAGTAACATTGTGGTTATATTGTGGATCTTAAGCTGCTGGTAGTTAACCTAAAGGGGTTTTATCTGTTTTTCTAGAATTCCTGCACCTCTAAATTTGTAATGGGTGAGGATAGGTAGTTATTAAGAGCAACAATGATAAAGCAGAAGAACCCTTATGTCTCCTTAGCCTTACTCTGTGTGAAAGAAAATGGAGTCAGACAAAAGCATAGCTAACTGGGGCTGTGTGTGAGCAGTGAGAGTGAATGTGAGTGTGTGCAGGCTTCTAGTCTGTAAGTACATGAAGAGTGTCCACTGGGACTATGAGTATACAAGTTGCCTAGCATAAGCAGAACAAGACATGCACCTATCTGACAAGCTCCTTTGCCATCATATATCTATTCCAATACTCCGTAGAAGAGTAATGTCTATGTTCCTCTCATTTCTTTGATTTCTCAAAATGGGGTGTCACGGGTCCAACAGTTTAGGATAGGTAGGTGTGCTTCTCTAATGATGCCTGGATGACTGACTGACTAGAGAAAAAGGTTTTTGGATGAGTCTAAGTAGCAGAAACGGATGAAGTGAAATTTTCTACAACTTTGCTGTCACATGCAGTGTGGTTCTCATGTTGTGAGCAAAGCTATGCAGCTCACCATTTGCTGCATGCAAGTGGGGCTGCCAATGACCCAGCTCCAGTGATAAGACTCATGCTGGGCCCGTGAATATGCTTGTGAAAGTGGGCCATCTGCTTTGCTTCAACTAAATAGAAGACTACTATGAAAAGCCTGCCATTAGAAATAGTTCCGCACATAGAAAAACCACAAGAATTACAACTTTTATAGGTTCTCTTATTTGAAGAATCAACCCAGAAATGAGTTCTAGGTGCTGTACGCCTGTGCGATACCAACTATTAACCATTTATCCTTATCTCTGCTTGCCATTCTCTCTTCTCTACCATGGCCCCTTATTTCAGTGATTGAGTGTAATACCTTTTAAGTGACTGGCAAAAAATAATCATGTGTGAATGTATTTTTCTTCTTGAGTATATGTAGATATGTAAGAGGTATAAAATCATCTAATTTTTAATCCAATTTCTAGGCAATAGTTCAAGATTGCTTAGAATGTAACCTTTTTATAGTATGTCTTAATTAGTTATAGGAATCAAATCATTGTCTTTTAATTGCATATTGACTTATTAGAACAAGTTTAACTGGAAAATATTTAAATTAGTAATATGTTTACAGAAACTTTAAGATATTTATTATTTTAGTAAAGCAGCAATCAAGATATTTTGTGATAAATAAGAGAAAAATTATTTATTACAGAAATCTAAATTTTCTAATTCAAAATATTTAATTTGAGTATATTTAACAGTGTAAAATATTTGTATTTTGTACTTGATTTTTAATTCATTGCCATACAGATAAAAAGGAAAATGTTATTCTTTAATGACATGTATTTTCTCTAATTAGATTTTCTATTCTTTAAGTGAATTTTCTATCTATATCATTAAAACCTTTGTTTTAGTGTTCCATCCAAAACCAAGACCATTTGTATGGAACACTAATTTTTTTAAAAATTTTGTATTTATTGATTTTAAAGAGAAAGGGTGGGGAGAGAAAGAGAAACATTGATTTGTTCCACTTATATATGTATTCAGTGGTTGATTCTTGTATGTGCCCTGATGGGGCATTAAACCTTAAACCTTGGTGTATCAGGAGGATGATCTAACCAACTGAGCTACCTGGCCAGGGCTGGATGGAACGCTCTTTAGGATGCATGTACATGTACTTCCTAAGTATAATATATAATTGATATTTTAAGTTATTGCTTAATGTGGAACATATTGGTGACATTATTATTGGCTCTCTTGGATCTATTTGGGGAGTGCTCTTTGACAAAAATCTCATTAATTTTTTTCTTTTTGTGATCCTGTATTTTTAAAATATGTGTAAAAATCTGTCACTTTTCATATATTTGTTTCTGTCAGTGAATGATTCTTTGTTTCTTTAATTTCCTGCTAACTTTAATATTTTGCTTTTGGTTATAATTTGGACTTGGATTATAAAATTGCTTGTTATAATTATGCCTTATTTCTGTTTTTTTTCTGATAGCACTCAATTCTGAGTGAGGCCTGAGAGCCTTACACTTAAAATTTCAGAGCGTTAGTGTGTAGACTTTGCATAATTTATTTGGGCTAGTCTAGGATTTTTATTGCTTACTGCCTACTTATCAACTGTATAATTGTTTTAGTTACTAAATCTGTCATCTTTATATAAATTAACTTGACAATTTTTTTAAATCTTTAGGTAATATTTTTCAAATTGCTATTTCCCCTTTCTCTTTATTTTTAGAGTATGCCAAGATGGAAGGAAGCCACATACAATAAGATTAATTATCCGTCGGTATTCATCTGAGAAGCACTGTAGCCGTGAGAGTCGTCAGTGCTCTATTCCATCCCACATAATTCAGAAGTTAGGGACAGGTATGGGCTAATTTCCTAATAATTTAATTAGACTCTTAAAAGAGCAAATTTTGAATTAGAAATATGATCCATAGAGGATTTTCACAGGGGGTTAGTGAACTATTAAAACTCTTTATCAGAAATTTTCACTAGAAAACTTTGTTGTTGTTTAATAGATTATAAAAGTAAAGACTCAGTTAAGAATGCTTCCCAAGTTCAGAAAAAACAAGACTATTGTAATTATATGGCATGAGGTAACTTCTTTCTGAGCACATAGATTATTTCCAATTTTTTTGGCTATTATGAAAAATGATGCTGGCAAGTCATTGGGTGGGTATATACTTTTGTTTAAACTGCTGGGTTTTATGGTACGTTGAACTCTAAGACACTGCTAAATTTTTTCCAAAGTGGGTATAACAGTTTACATTCTCATTAACAGTGTATGAGCATTCCAGTTTTTTCAGATTCTCACTGACATTTAGTATTATCAGTTTCTTTTATGATAGTCATACTTAAGGCTATGTAGCGGTATTTCATTGTGTTTGTGTTTTCTTTTATGAATAGTGCTTTTAGTGTTATATCTAAAAGTTATTTGCCTAAATCAAAGGTCACAGGTATTTCTTTCTATGTTTTCTTTTAGAAATTTTAAAGTTTTGAGCTTTAAACTTAGATGCACTTTGAATAATTTTTATGTGTGGTATAAGGTAAGGGTCTGAGTTCATTCTTTTGCATGTAGGTATCCATTTGTTCCAGCAGAATTTGTTGAAAAGACTATTCTTTCCCCGGTGAACTGTCATTACACCTTTGTAAAAAACTAAACATTTTGTAGAAATGTATTTCTTGATGTTCTTATTCTGTTGATCTGTATGTTTATCCTTTTACCAGTTCTACCCTATCTTGATTCTTTCTTGAAATTAGGTAGTGTAAGTTCTCCAGCTTTAATTTTTTCCTAAATTGTTTTGGGTATTCATGGTCCTGGGCTTTTGTTTGTAGAAAGATCTTAAAGTAGAAATTTGATTTGTTAACTGTTTATCCAGATTTTCTATTTATTTTGAGTCTGTTTTAGTAATTTGTGTCTTTTGGAAATATATGCATTTCATCATAGTTGTCTAATTTGTTGTCATGAAGTTGTTAATATCCCCTTATAATTCTTTTAATTTTTGTGAAGTCTGTAGTGAGGTTCCTCTTTCATTCCTGATTTGGGTAATTTATGTATTCTCTTTTTTCCTTTGTAATTTTAGCAAAGGTTAGTCAATTTTGATCTTTTTTAAAACCCAACTTTCGTTGTTATTGTTTTCTCTGCTTTTATTCTTTCTATTTTATTTATTTCAATTTTGTTGTTTTCTTCTTTCTGCTTGCTTTAGGTGTTTTTTGGGGGTTTTTTTAAAGAATCGTTTATTGATTTCTGAGGGAGATGAAGGGAGAAGAGAGAAACATCGATGTGAGAGCATAACACAAGGGGATATTTTTTGATATCATTACTACCTTAATCAGATATTCCATATTTCAACTCTTTTGGAAACTTTTACTCATTTGGCATTTAGTAGTAATGTTGAGATGTCCTAGTTTCCATATATACTGTCAAAATGTCCCAATGATATCTATTTAGGATTTTAATTTAAATTATATTAAACTCTTAATGTTAATTATTTTATAATGTGTTTAGATATTGTCTTCTTAAACATTTTATTTAGGAAGTTATGATGTGATGACGCCAATGGTTGACATACTTATGAAACTTTTTCGAAGCATGGTGAATGTGAAGATGCCATTTCATCTTACCCTTTTAAGTGTGTGCTTCTGCAACCTTAAATCACTAAATACTACTAAGAAAGGGACTATTGATTATTATTTAACACCATCATTATCAACAACTTCATGCTCTGGCAAGCGCAGTTTTGTAAGTACACTGTTATTGGATTTGTGTAATTAAATTACAGGTCTCAGTTTGTGTTTAACGGATATAATTTAGAGTTTCTTTGGGGTTATATTTTTTTGAGTGACTTACATGTATGTATATATAATACCTATCATATTACAGTTGCTACTCACAAGTATACTGTACTGTGATCAAGAAGAAAACATAAGCATCACGGGGTAAAAATGAAAACCATTATAGAGATTCCCTGTTTTGGAAGTATTGAAACATTTTATAACCATATACAGGAATATGATGATTAGCTCATACATATGAAAATATTTTTAGATACTAGAAATCAAATTATTTTGTCTGTTAATTTATACATAAGCTACCAGCACCCCCCTCAGTGTTTTGTTAAAGCATTTAAGTTTTCTTGGTTTTGACATTAAATTGAATTCTGATAGCAATATTGATAGAATATGACTGCTAATTTTATAATTGTAGAAATAAGAGGTTGGCAGTAGAGAGGCAAAGGCCAGTCATATTTTCAGATGACTAAAACAAAGCCCTATGTATGGCCCTTTAGCAAACCTCTATTTACTAAATGTGGGCTTCTTTAAAAAATAATTGTCTTTTACTAAATTGTCCATGTCTACAATCTTAATTTAAAGTGTTTTTATTATTTATTTATTAGTTAGTATAATTTTAGTAATATTTTATTTACATATAAGTTTAAAATGAAAATAGAATAGTGTTACAGAAATAATGAATTAGTGCCCTCTTCAAATTACTATTTTTCTCTGACCAATTTTATTCCGTCTATTAACTGAAATTTTAAAAGGTGCTGACTTTTTGCTTTGTAATCTGTAAAATAAGAATTAATTTACAGTGGTATTAGAGCGGCAAATATAAGTGAAAGCACCTTGTGTGTGTCTGGCAATGGCCCGAATCTCTTCTTCTTTTATTTTGAAGTTATTGTGTTGATGAATTATATTTGACTGTGTATACATTTTTATGGTGCTTAAAATTTTAAGTGAAAAATTTTAGTAAAAAACTATGCAAATTAGATGCCGTAACTGGTTTGGCTCAGTGGATAGAGTATCGGCCTGCGGACCGAAGGGTCCCAGGTTCGATTCCGGTCAAGGGCATGTATGTGCCTTGGTTGCAGGCACATCCCCTGTGGGAGGTGTGCAGGAGGCGGCTGATTGATGTTTCTCTCTCATCAATGTTTCTAACTCTCTGTCTCTCTCCCTTCCTTTCTGTAAAAAATCAATAAAATATATATTAAAAAAACAAAAAACTATGCAAATTAGAATTGAAGGTGTTTTTAAATTTTTATTTCATAAATATATAAAAGGGCTAGTAAAGGGTTAAGGGGGTCAAATATATGGTGAAGGAAGAAGATTTGACTTTGGGTGGTGGGTACACAATACAAAATACAAATCATGTATTATAGAATTGTACACTTGAAACCTATATAATCTTATTAACCAATGTCACCCCAATAAATTTAATTTTTTGAAAAGTGTTATCTAATCTAATAAAAGAGAAACGTGCAAATTGACCGCACCTCTGCTACGCCCAAGCCATGCCCACCAGCCAATCAGAGCGACTATATGCAAATTAACCCAACCAAGATGGCCGCCGGCAGCCACGGAGCTGGAGCAAGCAGGAGGCTTGGTTGCCTCGGCAATGGAGGAAGCCAAGCTTCCCGCCTGCCCTGGCTGGCTGTGGCCTCTGCTCAAGGCAACAAAGTTTCAATTATAGAAGACAAATAAATCCCAGATACCTGCTTCCAGCCAGCCTCCACTGGGAGCTTGGGTGGCTGGGGGCTGTGGCCAGCCTGCAAACAGCCATCAGCTCCTCACCTAGGCTGGCCACACCCTCATGGGGTGAGGGTCCCCACTTGGGGGTTTGGCCAGCCTGCAAACAGCCATCAGTCACTCACCCAGAATGGCCACACTCTCATGGGGTGAGGGTCCCCACGGGGGGCTTGGCCAGCCTGCAAACAGCCATCAG
>NW_005357453.1:2191742-2195248 GCF_000412655.1 Myotis brandtii
GTGGACATCCCCCAAGGGGTCCCAGACTGCGAGAGGGCACAGGCCAGGCTGAGGTACCCCCCTGAGTGCACAAATTTTTGTGCACCGGGCCTCTAGTATCTTAATAATGATGTTGAATTTTCACCATGGAAGTATACATTTTTCCTTTCCATTAAATGTTACAGTTTAGAATAGGGATTTTTAGAAAACTAGTCCTTAATGCTCTATGCATACATATAAATATTTATAAATATATATTTATACATATATACTTAAATATTTAGCTATCCCTTGGAGAATCACTTACTTTTTTAGGCCATCATTCTTTTATTCACAAAACTGGAAGTTTGAACTTACAGTTGTTAAGATCCCTTCCAGGTCTATAAATACATGCCTACCTTCTGGCTCAGTGTATCTATGAAGTAAACCTCTTCCTGGAATAGTGAGTAAAGATGCACACAATAGTGTGACTAATTGCGGTGGATTAGTCATCTCTAGTTGTTGGGAGCTGACCCAAAGGGTTGAAGTTATTGAGTAGGATAGAAACACGTTGGTCAGATAATAAGGTATATTCACACTTCAGCAACACGAATCTAAATTATTGTGCTATCCTTGTGTTCTAGAAAATGAAAGATACTCAAATGGAGGATTTTTCGAAAGACAAAAAAACAAATTGGGATTTTCTACCAACTGGAAGAATTGAAAGTCCAAGAACTGGGGAGTCTCCACTAAATACTATAAGTTTTTCTAAAGATCAAAACAGTGATGATTTCCCACTCCGCTCACTTCCTGAGGGTATTGACGAAGAAGTCTTTAAACAGCTTCCAGTAGATATTCAAGAAGAAATCCTGTCTGGAAAATCTAGAGAAAAAGTTCAAGGGAAAGGAAGTTTGAGTTCTCCATTACAGGCCTCTAGAGGAATATTATCTTTCTTTTCTACAAAACAAATGCAAGATAGTCCCTTAAATCCTAGAGATAATTTATCTAATAGCAAACAGATGTCCTCATCGTCTCCCTGTGAACCAGGAACCTCAGGCTTAAATAACAGTTCCTCTTACCTGTCCAGCCAAAAGGATTCTTCACATTATTTAGACAGTAGCTTAAAAGATGAACGAATGAGTCAAGGACCTAAAAAGTCTCAAGGATTCCACTTTTCAAATACAAACCCCACTGTATCTGTTTTTCATTCATTTCCAAATTTGCAGAGTGAGCAACTTTTCTCCAAAAACCGCACTACAGATAGCCATAAGCAACCGACAGCTGAGGCGTCTGATCATGAAGGACTTGCAGAAAATAGAGAGCAAGATTCTACTGCTGAGAAAATTACTTTTCCTTCTGATGTTGATCCTAAAGTTTTCTATGAACTTCCAGAAGAGGTACAAAAAGAACTGTTGGCTGATTGGAAGAGAAGAGCAGGATCAGATGTACACAATGTACATAAATAAGCATGTTCAGAAAAAAGGTCTAAAAAACAAGGAGAAGACCATTGTTCTCAGATTAGCAGTTTATTAAGCTTGTCTAAATTAAACACTAATCGATATTTAATAATGTCACAATCCAATATAAAATGTTCTAAAGCAAGAATAGTTATGGGAAGTAAATTCTGACACAAAATATAAAAAACTCAGATGAAATAATGTAAAACATTACCTTCTTATTTCTAAAACTATTTTATATTGCTTTTCAATAAAAATATATCTTAGCATTATGGGGGGGAAGATATACTGTATATGCCTGCATATAAAAACTAGACTGGCCAAATCATTGCTATGCCATAGTAAATAACTTTTTTTTCTATGAAATATGGAATATTTCAAGAAATTTAGCCCATTAAAAAACAGCCAAGCCCGGCTGGTGTTGCTCAGTGGTTGAGCATCAACCTATTAACCAGGAGGTCATGGTTTGATTCTCATCAGGGCACATGCCCAGGTTGCCAGCTCGATCCCCAGTAGGGGGCATGCAAGAGGCAGCAGATCAATGATTCTCACTCATCATTGATGTTTCTATTTCTCCCTCTCCCTTCCTCTCTGATATGAATAAAAATATATATTTTTAAAAATTAACCAAATAAGAAATTCTACTGCCAACTCACCTGTTAAAAATGTAGATATCTTTGAAGTACTATGTACCATTTATTAAGTTAATTTTTTAAAATAGGAAAGTGATGCAAATTCAATTAATGCCTCTTATTACACCTGGAATCTACCACAATGCCTGACACACAGAGGGCATTCAATGACTATTGAATAAAGGGGTGAGGAGTGGGCAGGCGAGTGACTATACAGGTAGAGAACTAGAAGGAACTTTCCATGCAGAAAGATGAAACGGACAGACACTAGAAGTGCAAGGTAGAGTGGGTCTGTAAGGGTGCGAGATAGTGAAAGAGGTCCATTTCCTCTGGCCAGTCTGTAGGGTCTAAAAGCAGTGATTATGTTTTTGCATCTCTGATTTTTGTAGATGAGACTAAGAATGTCATATCCACAACGAATATACAGTTACTAAAGTGATGGATGTCCTCTTTCTCCCGTTGTTATTGCCTTCACCTTTTACTGCCAGATTAAAAATTGATTTAAAAAAATTGGATATAAGGTTGTGGACACCTTTAATTTGTAAGACAGGATGTTTCTAGAACACACTAGAGCACTTTTGGAGGAGTCCTATTTATAACCTTCGCAGATATAAAGAAAAGACGATAAAAATAAAGTACAAAAATGTGAGTAAAGGGTAGCTTAAAAATATTTCCTAGGTCAGAAGTTTGAACTAAGTTTCAGATTCCTTGAAATTTGCAAGTTTCCTAATCACCAAGGATTTTTAAGAGGGAGTTTGGGATTATCAAAAGCAGTAACTTGTAGCAAGAACATCAGAACTTACCACACAAATAACTATAGGAGTTTGTACATGTAGTTTTCTGATAAAGTAGTTAAACTTATAAATGGAGTTTATCACTTTTTTAGATAATCTATTTTTTAAAAAGTTCTAATAATCTTTGTAATCATTTCAGTCAGAAATCAGCATCTGACTTTTTAAGTTATCTTTTATCTTTGTTTGCTTTTAATGAAATAATATTTCTTTAGTGTTAGATTATCTATATATATAAAAGCCTAATATGCAAATTGTCCCCACGGGAGTTCGACCAGGAGACCGATCGCTCACTATGACATGCACTGACCACCAGGGGGCAGCACGGAACGAAGGAAGGCCCCGGCTGGCAGCCAGAAGGCCCTGATTGGCCCTAATCGCCTGCCAGGCCTGCAGACCCTACCTGTGCACAAATTTCGTGCACTGGGCCTCTAGTTTATAATATTTGGAAGTGTGAATTTATTTTTATTTATCCTTGATATATGCTGATATCCTGTATCTTGCATGTTCTCTAAAATTCTTAGCCACTAGCCCTTCAAAGATCACTTTACTATTCTGGGACTCTTGATTGCACAATGATGGACATTCTTTTTTTTTAAATTTAATTTAATTGTTTAAAGTATTACAAATAGTAGTACATATGTCTCCTTTTTTTCCCCATTTACCTT
>NW_005357453.1:2195361-2196801 GCF_000412655.1 Myotis brandtii
TTTGACAGTCTGTTCGATGCTTCTCTGCCTCTGTATCTATCTTTTTGTTCATCAGGTTATAATGTTCTTTATTATCCATAAATGAGTGAGATCATGTGGTCTTTTTCTTTCACTGACTGGCTTATTTCACTTAGCATAATGCTCTCCAGTTTAGTGATGGACATTCTTACTCTACCTTTCATGTCCCTTAATCTCTACTTCTTTTCATTATCTTGTTTATCTGCTACAATTTGGCTAATTTCATCAGTTCTTATGTTCACTGATTTGTTTTTTAGCGGTGTCTGATCTATTTAAAACACTAAGAATGGCTTTAATTTTAGTATATTTTTCATTTGATTTTTTTTCTACCTGTTTATTCATTACAGTCTAATTTTAAAAAAAAACTCAAATATTTTATACTAGAGGCCCGGTGCACAAATTCGTGCATGGGTGGGGTCCCTCTGGGTGGCCTGCAGGGATCCAGCCGAAACCCGCAGTCCAACACTGCCTGCAGCTCCTATCTGCCGCTCCTGCTCATCTGGGCTCCACTGTGCCTGCCGCGATCGATCAGAAGAGGCTTGCGCTGCTGTAGCAGCACTCACCAGCCATGAGCCCTGCGTCTGGCGCCCTCCCAAGGGGAGTGGCCTGCAGGATCGGGCTGAAACCAGCTCTCCGACATCCCCTGAGGGGTCCCAGATTGGGAGAGGGCACAGGCCAGTCTGAGGGACCCCACCGGTGCACTATCAATTGGGCCAGGGATCAGGCTGGGGAGGGACTGCAGGAGGGCTCCAGGGTGTGTCCGGCCCATCTCGCTCAGTCTTGATCGGCCAGACCCCAGTAGCAAGCTAACCTACCAGTTGGAGCATCTGCCCCCTGGTGGTCAGTGCATGTCATAGCAACTGGGCGACCAGTTGACTGCCCCCTGATGGTCAGTGCACATCATAGCGAGTGGTTGAGCAGCCTTAGCATATCATTAGCATATTATGCTTTGATTGGTTGTTCGATTGTTCTGCCAGTTGGTCTATTTGCATATTACCTTTTTATTATGTAGGATTCTATTTCTGATTACTTCAATACTATTACATTTTTATAAGTTTAAACTTTCTGATATTGATGTTTACCATTTTGGCTTATTTCCTTAAGGGTGTGAGTCAACCTAAACTGTGGGAAGACAAAGGACCTAAATTGTGGGTGCTTCTCTTCAGAGATGATTTGCATTTGCTTCTGGCGAGGCAGTGCCAATCCACTGGCACCACTTTAATCCCTTCTAGGTTCTGACTGAATGCAGTTGTCTTCGTTTGAACCGCCTGACCTTGCTACTGTCTTAAGGTTTTTTCTCCAGAGATCATTTGCAGGCCATTTGCTTTTAGGGTAAAATCTACCTTCCAAGCTTCTTGCCTGATGCTTCCTGCTCCTTTCCTGCTTTTGTTTCAGCTCTTCTTCCCCCCTCCCCCTCTCCAC
>NW_005357453.1:2196871-2221914 GCF_000412655.1 Myotis brandtii
TATACAGTAAAACCAAGCAATGATTACAAAGTCTGTTTTTTATGAAGTATATCTGTCCCACCATAGTGCCGAAGTACAAGTATATTTGGATTTATTTTTCCACCTTATTTTTTACTGCCCATGTTTCCCTTGTTCTGTGCTATGCTTCTTTCCTATCCTTATTCCTTTTCTGTCTTTGGATTGGATGTGTTTTCTACTTATTATGTTTTCCCTCTACTGATTTGAAATTTAATCATTCTAAGTACTTTGTATTACCTTTATAAATTTAACATCTAAAAATGGTAAATATCTATTTGTATCCTCTTTGCAAACATGAGGATGTTAAAATATATTAATTCTAATCAAATTCCTCCAGTTCTTTATTTAACCTACAAATTTGATATTATTAGTTTTTTATATAGTCAGTGTTTAGGTTTGCCCACATGTTATTTAATTTTTTTGGCTCACCTTTTTTCTTGCATCTCAGACATTCCTTCAAAGTAGAATTGTTTTTACTTTCTGAAATTATGTCTTTGGAACTGTGGATTTAGAATTCATTTCTCTTTGGCTGTTTTAAAATATTCACTTTTATCTTTGCAGTTTTTATTGTGTGTCTAGCTACTGATTTCTTTTTATCGTGTTTTTAACATATAGCTCACTAATGCTCTGTTCATTTCGTTTTCAGTCTTTATTTCCCTTTGGATAGATTTTATTGCTCTGTCTTCAGGTTCACTACTTTTTCTTCCATAGTATCTCATCTGTTATTTCTATTCAGTGTAATTTTCATGTCAGACATTTTTTTTCTCTGGATACCTGAATTGGGTTAATTTTTGTATCTTCTATGTTTCTATTTAATATGCTCAGTTTTTCTCTATCCTTGAATATATGGAATGTTAATCTTTTTAAAGTCTTTTTTCTATAGCTCATTTGTGATGGTATTTCTATTGGTTTGTTTTTCTCTTTATTATGGGTCATATTTTTCTGTTCTATGCATGCTTGGTAATTTTTTAAATTGTATGGCAGGCATTGTGCATTTTTTACTTTGTTGGATAATGATTGTTTCTGTTTTATCATAAATATTTACGAGTTGTGCTTTATAGCTTTATAAAGTTACTTTAATACGTGCAACCAAAGCAGCATTTAATCTAGGAATAATATTACCTTACTACAGGGTAAAATCCTTCTGAAGACATATTATGTCACCTGTGATTTGTGAGTGTTTTTACTCTGGCTGGTCATAGCATGAAACATGTCTGGTCCTAGGTGGGCTCAGGAGATTTTTCCCTTTGCACCTTTCAGCTGGTTCCTTCCCACACTTGGGTAATTCCTTGTATTAATCAGTACTCAGCTGGAGACTTGAGAGTTAGTCTTTGCAGCTCTCTGGGCAGCCTCTCTCGTCTCCAGTACTCTGCTCGATTCACAGATTAGTAGGTTCTCTGGCTTTCCCTGCCCAAACTGTTCCCTAGAAACTCTCTTCAGATGAGTGAGCTAGGGCAATTGTAAGGCCCTATGCACCGACCTTTAAAGAGTAAATTATTATTCTCTAAATGTTCCTTTCTATGACATCCTGTTCTTATTTCTTGGATATAACATTTTCTTATCTCTTTAAAGATGTTAGTGATAGGGTTTCCAAAGATTTTCTTGAACTTGAGTTTGCTTTTATTTGTTTGAGTAAGAGTATGGGACTAAAAATTTGGAAGCTCTGGTAGTTGGGACAGGAGTTGTCAACTGTAAATTTCATGCAGGATGATCTTGCTGGGCCATTTTGGGGGGAATTCTTGATGTCAGTAACAGTAGGTCTTTCCTTTTGGATGGGTTATGTTTCTCAAAGATGATGTTTGAGATAACCTATTTGGATTATGGATGTTCCTGTCTTGTGGGAACAAAGTGGGGGGTAGGGGACTGAAAGCTTGACCATTTAATATGCATATAGTCATTTAATCCTCTTCTTTTTAGTACACTTCCTAGTTTCTCAACTGTATTTGGCATTGTCCAGTTCAAAGATCATCTTGTTTTCTTCTTTTCTAGAGAATAAATCTCTAGTCTTCTATTGGAGTTGGATAGAGAATCTAGGAATTTGGGGGGATGACAAGTAAGGTTGTGCAAACAGGAGTCATTTTTTCCCCTTTCTATTTTTCCCCCCAAACATGAGTTATTTTTGTAGTACTATTCCTTAGTCTATTCTACAGTTTTCTGGGAGAGAGAGAATTGTTAGGGAGATGGTAACTGGACTCCTTGTTCCATTGTCTGGTCACCAGTTTATGGATGTCAAGAAGTATTTGTGGAAGTGACGTAATGATTTCCTGATATTTACATTACAGCTGTAAGACCGGTATATGCTGTCGCTTGTAACAGTTCCAATGTAGACTTAGAGGTAGTATCTCTCCTAGCTCCGTAGTATTCTGGTAGACATCCCTGAGGGCCTAGATTTGCCCTTCCTACTCTTTCAACAATGTTCTACGTGTCTAATCAGCTGTGTTAAATCGGTCCCTTTTTGCTCAAAACAATTTCTGTTCTGCACTTTTTCTAGAATGATACAAAGTTCTATTTTATTTTCCTAAAAATCTACTTGGACTTTTTCTTACACTATCTGTATTAAACCCAGTTTATTAGTCCTGTTTTTATTTTACTCATTATTTTAAACATTTTTATTCTTTGTTAGGTAATATACATGTTTGAATTTTTTTGGTGGAAGACTGATTCTTTGTCTTATTTATTATTTATGTTGGCAGCTTATTCGTGCTTGCCTTTTCCGTCACGTGTCCTGTGATGTTGGAGTGTGGGCTCACCTTTGCTGGGCTTTATTTGTGGGACTCCTATAAGGTCTGCATGCCAGGTGTCCCTCCAGAAAATATTTGCACTTGCTTTTGCTAGCACTTTGGGGAACCACTAGCTTGGACCATTTTAATTTCTCATCTTGAAAATTAAACCCTAGATCTGGGGCAGACGATGGACATAAAATACACCAGGGATACTCCTATCCCTTTCCTTCTCCCATTAATTTTGTCTTTTATTTTGTGGTTGGGCTATTTTTTCTAGTTCACCCTTTTACTGAGAGATAGTCCTGCAAGGTTCCTGGTCAGTGTTATCTGTTACCTTGTGGGAGTCTGAGGTTGTGTCTGCTGTCTGCAAACTTAGATTTATTTTGTTTTCTTATTTATTGCATTCCTCTCTTGTATACTGCTACCACTTGTAAATAAATTATTGAGTTGTGTGGAATGCACTTTCATCCTGTTACCTCACAGTATTATCTGCACTATTTTTTTCCTGTAATCTCTATATAACCTGTTCTCCTATAAAATTGATTCATGTAAACAATGATGTCTCACTTTTAGTTCACAAAGAAAGTCCTGCTTTTGATATACAGGTGAGGCTCTCATAATTTGGTGATACTTGAGATATTCTTCCTTCCTTTCCTAAGTTGTATTTATTACATAAAAGATACACCAAAGTTTAAGATATTAATAAGTATTTTTCAAATATGTTAAGATTCTTTAAAAAACTATAAATTTTCAAATGTTGTTTTGGAACTTCTATAGATATGTTAAGCAAGGGGAAATTTAATGTAGTGAATTAAATGCTTACTACAAAATCATGGGGGAGCTGAAAGTGTGCGTTCTAGGCTGGGACCCCAGAAACAAATCTGAGGACTAGACAGAACCAGCCCACCGGGTGAGCTGTCGCTAGAAACCATCAGTGGAACTATGAATGCCAGCAGCTGGAGTCCATACGCTGTCACCACTGCCACTGCTTCTCAACATCTAGGAGCTGTGACCCTGTGATCAGAAAGCTGCTGCCCCTCTGTCGTTGATGAGTCACCCTTTGGCACAAAGACTCTGGCCGGTGGACACTGGAACATGGGGAAACAAAGCCCCGCTTTTCCTTGTCCTCGATAGCCAGCAGAAACGACGACGACGACCAATAAGAAAAGTGGCCTTGCCCCACAACTCCCACCGGACTTCAGCCAATGGGTGTAACCTAATTTGCAACCAGAAGACTAGGTGCAGTCAGCCTGAGGCTGCATGTTTTTCTGTTTTCCTTCATCTCTAATTAGAAGCAAGGCAGGATTCTGGATACACAGAATCTTTCAACTATATGTGTATGTATGTCTGTGTATGCATAAATATAAAATACATGTAGCCTGGCCGGCATGGCTCAGTGGTTGAGCATCAAAACTATGAACCAGGAAGTTACAGTTCAATTCCCTGTGAGGGCACATGCCCAGGTTGCAGGTTTGAACCCCAGTGTGGGGCATGCAGGAGGCAGCTGATTCTCATCATTGATGTTTCTCTCTTTCCCTTTTCCTTCCTCTCTGAAATTAAAAAACAAACATCTTTTTAAAAAAAAGTAAGTTACTACTGAATTTTTATAAAGTGGTTACTTGTGTCATAGTAGCAATTTCTTTGTGTCCCATATTACAAAATTGTACTGTAATAAAATTCAGTCAGCAGTTGATTTATGTAAACTAATATACTGATAGAAAATTTTGAGATATTAATAGTAGAATATTCCATCTTTAGATGTAGCCAGACTGTCATATTCTAGTTCATTGTAAACAACTTCTTTGATGTAACGCCCTAACAGTGAAAAGAACTGGGAGGTGCATATTCCCAATATCTGAATATTTAAGTAGGGATACACCAAGGTTTAGCTTTAGTCTTGGTATTCAGCCAAATTCAGTTATTTGCCTTTGGGTAGCTGAATAATCAACTAGTTCAGGATCATTTGTGACATCACTGAAATTTTGTATGGAATTATGTGAATATGTAGGTTACCATTATATATAGTCAGTATTGATTCCAGCCATTAAAATAAGGCATTAATTCAGAGTTATTAGCATCTGCGTATTCGCTTTCAAATAGAGGTTCAACAAAATCTCATAAGCTTTCTCTAATAATTCCTTCAAAGTATAAATTTTAGTTATATTTCAAAATAAAATGTTCATTAATCAATGATTATGAAAGCTATTTTATGTAGAAAACAATAGTAACTATTGAATAGGGAAAGAGGTTGACAGTTGATATCAATATTGAAAGAAGAGCCCTAGACAGTTTTGCTCAGTGGATAGAGCATTGGCCTGTGGACCAAAGGATCCCAGGTTTGATTCTGGTCAAGGGCACACACTTTGGTTACAGGCTCCTCCCCAGCCCAGGCCCTGGTCGGGGCACATGCAGGAGGCAATCAGTCAATGTGTTTCACATATATGTTTCTGTCTTTTGCTCTCTCTTCCACTCTCTAAAAATCAATGGGAAGATATCCTCGGGTGAGGATTAAATAAATATACAAATATGTGAATATACACTGAGTGGCCAGATTATTATGACCACCCCATCAGTACTTTATTGACACTTCCAAAAATACTGAATATTGAAAACTTCCTAAGCAAATACTCTCAAGTTTTTATTATTATTATTATTTGCATAACTAATTCACTTCATTGTACTGATGGGGTGGTCATAATAATCTGGCCACTCAGTGTATATTTAAAGGATAAATGCTTGATAACTTTATGATGACAATATATTCTTTTTGAGTCAATAAAAAAAAGTGTGGTTATTTTGTGGCATTACTAAGAAGCTGTTTTGTGGAACATTTGCTATAACAGCTGCCTGTGTACCTTGGAAAACAAAATAAGCCTAATGAACTTAGACTTTGGGCAAGGATATCTCCAGGTAGAATGTAGAAAGCGCCACCTGGTGGGTTTTAGCTGTATAGGCTGAAGTACTAAAGAAATAGCTGAGCTTTAGGGGGTGGTAATACCTACTTAGGTTGCAAGCAGAAGTTAAAGGTGATATAGAGAGCCAGAGCTACTAAATTAGAAAACAAAACTGTTATCTTATCTCTAGCCACACAGGTAGCAAAGTCTCAAAGTAAGATGTGAACACAAGTCCAACTTCAAATCAAGATTGTGACCATCAGACATTTTGATAAGACTTCTGAGAGTTCAAAAAACTAAAAATGGAACTCCCATTTGACCCTGTGATCCCACTTCTAGGAATATATCACAAGAAACCAGAAACACCAATCAGAAAGGATATGTGCACCCATATGTTCATAGCAGCACAATTCACCATAGCTAAGATCTGGAAACAGCCTAAGTGCCCATCAGTAGATGAATGGATTAGAAAACTGTGGTACATCTACACGATGGAATACTATGCTGCTGTAAAAAAGAAGGAACTCTTACAATTTGCAACGGCATGGATGGAGCTGGAGAGCATTATGCTAAGTGAAATAAGCCAGTCAATGAAGGAAAAATACCACATGATCTCACTCATTCATGGATAATAAAGACCATTACAAACTTTTGAACAATAATAGATACAGAGGCAGAGCTGCCTCAAACTGATTGTCAAACTGCAGTGGGAAGGCCAGAGAGGGTTGGGGGGCAGAAGGGAGGGGAGTAAGAGATCAACCGAAGGACTTGTATGCATGCATATAAGCATAACCAATGGACATAAAACACTGGGGGGTAGGGGAGGCCAGGGGATTGCCAAGGGCGGGGAAAAAAGGGACACATATGTAATACCCTTTGTAATACTTTTAGCAATAATAAAAAAAAAGACTTCTGAGAGTTAAGTAAATTTTTCTGTTGAGTAGATTTTTCAAGTGGACAAAAGCCCAAGGGTTTGGTCCCACAGAATCCTGATCCAAAAATGGCAGTAAGAACATCTAGAAAAGCATATGTTGATGCCACTTCTAGGTGTGGCTTTAGGGTATATAATAGACCATAACCAGATATAGAAAACTCAAAGTTTGAAAGAGCGGGGTACTGGCAAAAACACCAACTTGCCTAAAAGATGGGTGAAGCTATAAAAATGCCTCTTGGCCCTTTACCGTTTTTGTATAGGAAGCAGCCTAAGAAAGTTAATCAGCTACAAACAAGGATTATTTCTTCAGGAAGAATAGAGGAAGAGGATGGAAAAGGAGGACATCTCAGACAGTGACACCTCAGGCAGTGTCACAAAAACCATTGTTCTCAGTGGAGAACAGTGAGTCAGGGAGCAAGTCCCAGCGAGCAGGATCAGGGTCTAGTCTGGGAACATTTCCCCATTGCCAGAATGAGGCCCAGTGGGATATCAGAATTGTTATGAGCCAGTGACTATATTCTTCCCCCTTTCCAATGGGTATGTTTATTGTGGTTTCCTGTTCCTTTTCTATAATTGTATAGTGTGTGTGTGTGTGTGTGTGTGTGTGTGTGTGTGTGTGTGTGTGTAGGCAGAAGGGCAGGTAACTTGTCTTTTTATTTCACAGGTCTCTGGATCAAGAGGAGCTGCATTTGCACCTGACATATATCACAGAATCCTAGATTGAAGTGACACCTGGGTGGCGGAGGTAGGAGGGAGGTTTGCTGACTATCCCATCTCCCACTACCTTGTTTTAACTTGTTGATGCCAGGTGGGGGTGGAGGCCCAGATGCCCACTGAGCCCTGCTCAGACACCAGAGGGGGTGTCTTCGTTTCCTATAACTACCACACTCGGTAACTAGGTGTTCCTTGGTTTGTGGCTTGTCTTCACATGGCCTTCCCTTCTTCGCCCGTCTCTCCACTGTGCATCTCTTGTAAGGACACACGTGATTAGACTTAAGGCCCACCCAGGTAACCAAGAATTATTTTACTGAGATCCCTAACTTACATCTGCAAAGATCCTTTTTCCAATAAGGTCACAATCAGGGTCCCAGGGATTTGACAAAGACATGGCTTTTGGGGGACCACCATTCAACATACTACAGAGGAGAAAACGTGCTGGTGGGGATGGTGGCTCGGCATCTTGGCGGGCCTGGGTGACACGGGATCGAGGGAGGGCAGTGAAGCCGGATGTGACGAGCCCTCCTTTGCACTAGCTGGCTGTCTGCTGCTGCGAGGTGAGGTGGAGGCTCACTTTGCCACGGGACTCCACTGACACTACCCAGCAGGGATACAAGGCCCTGCTACCTGCTTCTGCGGTGGGAGGTGGGAAATCAGCTCCCTGCTGGGCCAGCCTGCACCACCTGGAAGGGGCTCAGAGTGCTGCCTGCTTCTGGCAGGGCACAGGGAAGTCTGGCTCCTTGCTCAGCCTTGCCAACACCACCTGCTTCTGTGGGACATGAGCAAGGTGGGGTGGAAGATCGCTCTGCTTGGCCCCGCTCAAACTGTAGGGTGAGGCGGGTGCAATTCTTAGGTTTCTGTTTGGCTGGTGATGGGTAGGTATTGTCAAAAAGATTTTGTTCTGGTAGGCCACCCTCTCATTTATAGCCAGTCCTATGACTAGGAGGAATAGGCTTTTTCTAGAAACTTTTGTTGTTCCTGCCTATGGGTGGTTCCAGGTTGGAGCCTTCTGTAGCTAGTGCCTTGTCCTGAATATATGGGAGGCAACAAGGAAACCGAGAACTCCCTGCTATGTCATTTCTCAAGTCCCAAAGTCCCTAGGAAGTTTGCCCCCTTTCCACCTCTACTCATCTTCCTATGCCTGTTTGTTGTTATGTGCAGAGTCTCTTACTTGTAAGAGAAAAAGGACTTGGGAGGATGGGCTACTACATCTTGGCTAGAACCAGAACTTGATTCATGACTCATTCAATTTTAAATGCTAGATATCATTGGTCATAATTCCAGTGTAACTCTTTTCAATTTTATGTTCATGTTTCTTACAATTATCAATTTTAAGCAGTAAGTGAAGGAAAACCAATTTAAAATATATTTTAATCTTTAATTAGTGATGATCTCTTACTATTTATGCTTTCTTATTGACTTTTTTGCAGAACATTTTCCAGGGGGAAAAAGCAAAAGATAAAAGGACATTAAGAACAATTGTTTCCCTGGTCAGTTTGGCTCAGTAGGTAGAGCGTTGGCCTGGGGACCGAAGGGTCCTGGGTTTGATTCAGGTCAGGGGTGCATGCCTGGGTTGCAGGCTCGATCCCCAGTAGGGGGTATGCAGGAGGCAGCTGATCGATGATTCTCATCATTGATGTTTCTATCTCTCCCTCTCCCTTCCTCTCTGAAATCAATAAAAATATAATTTAAAAAAATAAACAGTTGTTATTGAACATCAGTCTTATATGCGATTCAAAACTATATTTAAGACTGTTCTCTTATATAACTATGAGTTCTCATTTCCACAATGTACCTTCAGTAATTTGTACAAGAATACTGTCTAGAATAGTTTAACAGTCCTTATGCATATTGACTTAGAAATAAACTGCAGTAACTGCTACACATGATTTTATATGGCCTCATTATAAACAGCCTCATTTCTTCTTAGGGAGCGATTGGCAACTATGATGACGTCCACGTTCTGATGAAGCTTTGTGTGTCTTTATTCCATCTTTTACATTGAGGATGAGGTTCACTAAGTTGGAAGGCATAGTTGCTTCAATTATTGATGGGGACAATTTCCCCCTCATTTCTGTCTGGACAAACATCACTACTTTGGAATGCGCTGGATTACTGTAAACAAAGGAAGAATTAAAAACATAAATAATCTTTAGATTTATCTATTGAATTTACAGGCTTGTCTTATTCACAGTGGAGTCCTCCATAGTGATTATGATAGGACACATAGCTATGGAAGGAAGGAGAGAAAAAAGGGAAGGTACAGTGATTCTCACACTCAGACACATTTTACATGAAAACAGTAACTAATCCGACCTACAGTCTTCCCGTCTTCAGTTTTAGTCAGCTTTCCTTTTTGTCACATTGACTTTTAAATTACAAAAGTAATGTGTGCTTTTGAAAATTTAAATACAGAACTGTCATAATTGTTCCCTTCATCCTGTTCCTCAGAGAAAATCACCATTTATAGTTTTGACTGTATCTTTTTGGATGGTTGTCTAAATGTATACAAAGACAGCACACATATGTACACAGATGTACCCTACATATACACACATATACATTTTTGTTTATATAAAAATGAGATGCTTATTTTTCTGCAACTGATTTTATTTTCCTCATAGCAGGATATCATGCACATTTTTCTGTATCAATACATATGGATCAGCTGGATTGTTTTTCATGACTGCATACAGTGTTTCATACTCTACTTAACCAGTTCTTTATTGACTACCATTTGGATTATTTCTCACTTTTTGCGGCGATAAAGCTGCAATAAACATCTTTGTAATATATCTGTTTGCACTTCTATAAATACTTACACTGAATTTCTAAGTCAAGGGTTTTGTACATTTAACATTTTAGTGTTATTTCCAAATTGCCTTCCAAGAGACTAGTTTTTTTTATATTCTGACCCAGTAATTTTTAAACTGGGCTATGTGAAGCCTTTCCAAGGAGTACAAGAAGATGAATAATATTTAAGGGAATACATTTTTTAAAAAAAATTTTGTTATATTTTTAAATCCTTACCCGAGGATATTTTTCCATTGACTTTTAGAGAGCGTGGAAGAGAAAGGGAAAGACAGAGAGAGACATCAGTGTGAGAGAAGCACATTGATTGGTTGCCTCCTGCATGAGCCAGGGCCCGGGCCAGGGAAGGAGCCTGCAACCAAGGTAAGTGCCGTTGACCAGAATCGAACCTGGGACCCTTTGGTCTGCAAGCTGACGCTCTATCCACTGAGCCAAACTAGCTAGAGCTAAGGGAATACCTTTTCAAAACTCTAACTACCACATGTATCTTTTCCTTAAACTGATCTGAGAATATGTCTCTGATGGAGATAAGGGCTTTTCCTTTCCCACCAGCCTCTTCACATCACACTTCTCTTGCTTTTCAAAATGAAGGTATACCTGTCACCCCCAGCCCCTAATAGGAATGACTTATCTATTGAATTTATAGGCTTGTCTTATTCACAATGAAGTCTCTCCATAGTGATTATGATAGGATACATAGCTATGGAAGGAAGGAAAGAAAACAGAAAAGAAGGTACAGTGATGCTTTACCCTGGCACGCAAACACCTTTGAGATGACAAAGGGAAACTTTCATCTATTGGAAGTGAGTTAAGAAAGGGAATGACTAATGACTGGGTGAAAATCCTTACTCAGTCATGTTGTCAATTCTTTGCTTAAATAAAACTTAAGGATCTAATTTAGTTGTCTGTTGATAGGTCATGAAGAAGTTTTTGATTATAGGTTACTATAATTTATGGTACATAGCTCAGATGAAGTTCAAGGGATTGAGGGGCAGTGCTAGACTTATACTCGTTCCATTTTAACCCACGTATTTATGTGAACAAAATTTCTCAGTGCTTATATTTATAAAACGCAAAGTAGAAGTGGACTTGATAATAAGCGTTGCCTCATTTTATTAGGACCAGTAATACTGATCCACAGGTAAACAAGTGTGGTTGGTAGAAGCACAGACTCTGGAACAGTCTGCGTTGGTTAAAGCTGAGCTTTGCTATTACCCATGTGAAACCTTGAAAAGTTACCTAATCTCTCCGAGCTTCCATTTTATCTTCTGTAAAATGGAGACAGTAACACTACCTACTTCGTGAAGTTAATGTGAGGGCCAAATCAATCAATATATGTAAATTGTTTATAATAGTTCCCAGCACATAGTAAGTGCTATCTAAGTTTGGCTAGTAATAAAAAAATGTATTTCCAATAACAGTTTTAATAATTATATACCAGGTAACATATTTGGTAATATGTTATCTGCTTTGATAAATATGTAATAATAATTTAATCCCACACACACTTATATTTTTATTTTTTCAATTTTTAAATTTCTTTATTAAGGTATTACATATGTGTCCTTATTCCCCCACACTTATATTTTTAATATTTAGATACTTATAGTCACAGAAAATAAAATTAATTTTGAAAATTAAATACTCATTTTTGCAGAGAACTATGATAGAATGATTAATAAAAGAATTCAAAGCACAAAGCATATTTTACTAGGATAAAGTTATGTGAGAGAAAAAGAGTAAAAATACGGGTTCAAGGAGAAAAGGAATGATGTAAAAATCTGATTTAAAGGTTGTATATGTTTTTAAATTGATAATGTAATATGTTATGGAATTTGTATTCTATAAAATACATTTATAAGGGCATTATAACAAATTTTTAAGTAGTCAATATTTACTAGTATAATATTCATAAGGAATACAGGTCTAAAATGTAATTTTATTTTTACTTCATTCACATAAATATTTTTCTCATATTGAAGTTTATATTGGACCAATATAAAGTTTTTACATTTATCTTTATGTACCAATATTTTTTACTTAATATAAAATCATTTAGCAAAAATTAAAACTTAAGGATTTTGTGAAATGATATACACTAAGTTAATGTACATGAACTTACAGAATGGTATTTTATGTTACCATTTTTATTATCACTAGGCTGGCCATCTGTAGGCAATGACTCATTTCTGATTTCCAACTCTTATCTGAATTTACCTACCAGAAGTCTCATTTTGAAGGAATCTGTTCTTAGTAGGCAGTCTATTAGAAAGAATGTGTTCAAGATAAAGCATTCATTGCTGATAAATGTAACTGTATTATAAGTCTAGGGAATTTATTTTCAATTCACAAATATCCCTTAGTAATTCACAGAACTGACTCTATGAAGAAAAATAAAACATCAGGTTAATGTTAACCCCGGAGGGGAAAAACTGTGTATGTGTGACTTGTCCCAGAAACCTCAAATCATACTTTATAGTGAATTATCTTTTCTGATTATACTTCATGTGAAAATACTTATAACAATTATTTTAAAGATCACATTCTATTAGGGGCCATTTTTCCCCAATAGAATGTGCTGGTACATATTCTACTAATGAGTTAGGGATCCTTTAATTAAACCACAAATTGAACTTAAAAACTGTTACAATAAAGAAATGCAAATGATACTTACTCTTTCAGAGGTGAACAGACAAAGCCACAAGCATGGTTATAACCACGGATATAATGTGAAGATGGAGGATATCCTGGAAAATCCACACTTTTAGCTAAGTGATTTAAAAAGAAATAAAATGAAACCTCTTCCACAAAGGTAAAAAATTCTATTTCAAGTAGCGTGTTTTAAAATATATACATATAACACAGCTTTTAATTTATCTTAGGTATTATCAGCACTGACATTGGTTTTATACATGGGTTGTATGTTTGTACGTATGAATGTGTACATAGGCCAAAACTGAGAAAATACCAGTTTGAGCACGATTGTCCTCTCAAACATTTTCGTGCTAGTATTTCTAAAGATGCTATTGTTACCTTTTACATTCAGGAAGAACTGTTCAAAGTATCATTTTATTACTTTCTGAGATTTGAAGCAAAAGAAGTCACAACGAAAAAGGCTATTAGGAGAATGGATTTATAGATTTTTTGTTAAATCATTTTTAAATAAAATATTGGATGTATTTATTTGGCATGTCAAAGAAGATAGTTTAAATGTCCTTTTCTGCAAAATCTCTAAATTCAAATTATAATTAAAAATCAGAAGTTTGCCCGACTGGTGTGGCTCAGTGGTTGAGCATCAACCTATGAACCAGAAGGTCACAGTTCGATTCCCAATCAGGGCACATGCCCAGGTGGCAGGCTTGATTCCCCAGTTAGGGTGCATGCAGGAGGCAGCCAATCAATGATTCTCTCTCATAAATGATTCTCTTTCTTTCCCTTCCTCTCTGAAATCAATAAAAATATATGTTTTAAAAAATCAGTAGAGTTGTTTTAGGAATTATGCAGTATAATTGTATTGAATATGAATACAGAAGGGAGGTGATTTGATAATGATTGTTGATGATAATTATATGTACTCTTTCAAAAAATATTTTTTAAACATATGTATTCTGTGCAACTGAATCCTGCTCTTGTCAGAGAAGATGGATTTTCCCATGTGATTTTAACATAAGCTATCAATTCTGTGGGAAGTACAATGTTAAGCATTAGCTTTGGTCTAGCTTAGGAAACAAGTGTGGTTGAATGAATTTTCCATTTTTATTACTTGTTTCATCACCTTAACAGAGCCTATTCTGTTGGCATGATGATACTTCCAGAAGTGATATTAACATATTTTCCCTGTTTAAAATATGGAGATTATGCTTGTTCGTAAAAGAAAATTTGTTTTATTCCACGAACAGATATGGGTCTTTTGTGAGGGATATTGGGTTGGTAGTTAGTACTGATTTTGGAAAATTAGAAAGACTTGTGTTTTAATTCTGGCTCAGCAGCTTATTGCTATCTAACTTGTTTCCTCTGAACTTCAGTTTCCGTACGGGTGCGATAAAGCATGCAAAATATTTAACTCAAAGCATAGTAAAGTGAACAACAGCAAAAGAAAGGTGAAGAAGAAAACTATCCATATTCATTGATAATTAATTCAAAGAAATTGCTTAAAGCAAATTCAGTACTGATCACTGAATGACTCGTTACAACCATTTGTTGATTTTGATTTCAGACTTCTTTTATACCCCTAAAAATGAGATAGAAATGGTCTGCTTTCAAAACACAGAAAATAGCAGATCTATGACTCAGACACCATTTTGCGTTGTAGACAGTGAATAGATTTTCATCTGCCCTCGTTTTAACAATGAGGTAACTAAATGACAGCTATCTGAAAGGGTGAACATCAGTCCTTAGCGGCATGTTGCACCTGAGCTAAGTGTGTGTGAGTGCTATTAGCACAGCTCTGGACTCTGAAACTTACTACCACGGACGTATCAGAAACCTTGTTGGGAAGTAGTAATTAACAACACTTAACTGTCCCTATCTCCAGGTAGCTTACAGTACGGAAAGCTATTCAGATAGTAGTGGTCAGATTAAATTGAGTTGTGGAGAGAAACAGGGCTCTAGGCCGCTGTCCTGCCCAAGATCCTTCATCATGACTTATCTGGAGTTGTCTGGCTCCAAAGATCTTCATGGTATGAACTGGTAATGTTTCAAGTGAATATACACATTAAGAAATGGTCACACGCTGGGGTTTTACTGGGTGACATATTTTGGGAGGCTAAGGATACATCAAAACCCCTACCTTCTAAAAGAAACATAAGCACATTGTGTAAAGACCCACCTAGTAAAAATAGGAGTTTTGTCAGTTATTGGATAAGCTCATTCTATGCAATCTACACTAATAAAAGACAGAAATGCTAATTGACCATATCTTCATGACGCCCAACAGCCAATCAGGAGTATGCAAATTAACCCAACAAAGATGGCGGGTTAATTCGCATACACGGGTGCCGAGCGGCCGGGGGCGGGGCAGGATGCAGGCATTCTGCACTACCCCAGTCGCTCCGGGCCTCTGGGCAGCATGGGAAGGCAGAAAGGCAGCTCCGGGCCAGATCGAAAGCAGAAAGGTGGCCCCTGCCAGAGCAAAGGCGGTGACAGCAGCCAGGGGAAGGCAGGCCCATTCTTGCACAAATCTTCATGCATCGGGCCTCTAGTTCAAATATAAAATGATATATCTAAAGATTACTTTTGTTTCTCAGTGGTTTTAAAATGTTTGCTGTGTAGTTTCAGCCTACAGGTATTTACCTGTACTCAGTGGTGTGGTTATATGCTGCAAAAAGGCCAGGAGATGCCACACCATTGACTATGATGTAAAAGGCACCTCCAGAGTAGGGTAAAAACAGCAGGCTGGTCTACATTATACATGTATGTATTAGTCTCACCACGTAAATAAAAAATAAATAATTGAAAATATATTTCTTCCAAAATGTGAGTTAAAGGGAAAAATTATTAATAACTCATAGTAATTCTAAAATGTGGGCAAAATGTTTCAACTTACAACTGATCACATACACATTCCCTTCATGGCACTTGCTGTGCACTATGTCGACAAAGTCTCGGGGGGAAATTGAGCCCATGGCAAAACTTTGTGTAATGGCATGACATATGAATGTGTCCTGAAACAAATCAAACCATAAAGATTGCAACAATTAGTTAATATCTATTCCTTGTACTGCTCCCCAAAGAATTTCACTGTAGAAGATTGGCCTCTACTTGGAAAAAGCAGGACTTTGCAATTTTAAGAACTTATCACCCTATCAGCCTGCATTTTCTGTGTTAAAGGAACATTAGGTATTATTATAAGTACAAGACAACAAAAGCAAAAACAAACAAGCGGGACTACATCAAACTAAAAAGCTTCTGCACAGCAAAGGAAACCATCAACAAAATGAAAAGGGGCCCTTGTCAGTGTGGCTCAGTGGTTGAGTGTCAACCAATGAACCAGGAGATCACAGTTCGATTCCTGTTCAGGACACATGCCCAGGTTGCAGGCTCAATCCCTAGTAAGGAGCATGCAGGAGGCAGCTGACCAATGATTCTCTCTCGCCCTCTCCCTGCCTCTCTGAAATCAATAAAAACCTATTTTAAAAAATGAAAAGGGAACCTACAGAATTAGAGGAAATATTAAATCATATATCTATTTATATAATTATTAATGCATAAAATTCAAAAGTAATCTTTATACAGAGGCAGAGCTGCCTCAAACAGATTGTCAAACTGCAGCGGGAAGGCCGGGGAGGGTTGGGGGGCAGGAGAGAGGGGGGGAAGAGATCAAGCAAAGGACTTGTATGCATGCATATAAGCATAACCAATGGACATAAGACACTGGGGGGTAGGGGAGGCCAGGGGATTGTCAAGGGCAGGAAGAAAAAAGAAGACATATGTAATACTCTTTGTAATACTTTAAGCAATAAAACAATAAAATAAAAAAATTTAAAAAAGTAATCTTTATATCATCTACACTTTGACATTTTAAATGAAGAAATTAAAGCCTAACAGATAACTAGAGATAAGTACAGAACTAGAACCCAGATTCCCTGATTCCCAGTACAACCATTCCACATTGGCTAGCTAATGTATTATGAAAAGTATATTGATTTAGCACCTATGGTGTAAGGCCTAAAATTAAGTGACCAATATTATGTGTTGACATCTGGTGAAAATAGGGTCTTAACTGGCCTAACTGCAAGTTTCTCTCCTGACTGTTCCCATGAATACGGACTTTAGCCAAACAACCCTCCTTATCGACTGGATCAGGCACAGTGTCTGCTAGCCTGGAGAATTATTCCGACAGCCAAGTGCATCCTCCTGCAGGATTCGGGGTCATCTCAACCTTTTGGTACTATAAAGCCTGCCTCCCTGGTTATTCTCTGTCCCCCGGTACAGCTCCCATGACACACGGCCTGGCAGGATGTATCCTTAGCCAGGCTATTGCATGGTATTGCCTCAGCATCCATTTTGTTTGGCCAAGCAGCCTGCAGGGGCCTTAAACTGACACTAGCCCCCTCATACAAGTGGATGCCAAGGATACCAGCCCACACTCACAAGCAAATGCAAGTTCTGATATGACTGTCCCAATAGTCCTGGGTTCAACAGTCTCCCCAGCCTCGCAGGGCCTCCTTCCTCTTGTGACCCCTTAGATAAAACACCCCAGGGAGCTTACCAAAACGCTGCTCTTTTTGGTTTGAGTTGACCGATCAGACCTTAGCCTGGGAATTCCCTCGCACACTCCACCCACAGACCCTAACAAAGACATGTGCCTCAGGCCCTGCCCGTCTCTGCCTGTACCTGCCTTGCCCTCCCTGCATGGCCTCTTGAGGCTTCACTGTGTGCTTCCTCCAGGACCTGTGACTAATTTTAATTTCTCTTATGAGCTGTTGTTGAAACACGGCTCACCATCCGGCACCCTATGCTCCACTTAACAAATGTTAACAAAATAACAGTCCTCCTCTGGGCTGTGATTAATTATTAATAAACTACTGTTGATCTCATTTGCCTAGTGGCAGGTATCATGTTTTACCACCCCTACAACCCTTGGCTAGGAATCCTGCGCTCACCAATGGGATGAATGAGTCAACTAAAACACGCTCCTAAAGAGGAACACTATAAATATTCATAAGAAGGTAAAATAATTCTTTTATAGGGTAAAGCTATTCAGAGATACTGTGGTATACTGTAAAGGGCCAGGAATTTGGGATCAGATCAGGTATAAACCCTGGTTCTATCATGTACTGGCTGTGCTGACCTTGAGCAAGTCACATAATTTCTCTGACTCTATTTTCAAGTTTTTTGGTGCTAAGTCTTGTATTCTTTCCATTATTACAGCTGAGTTGCAGCAACAGCAGGAAGACCTGAAGTGCTAATGGAACGATGTAATTAGTCTAATACAATCATGAATGAAACATTACAATGTTTGGATTTTCATTTGCGATGGACCACATTTTTCTTTTTTTTATTATTTACTTTTTAAAAATATATATTTTTTTTTCAGAGAGGAAGGAAGAGGGAGAGAGAGATAGAAACATCAATGATGAGAGAGAATAATTGATTGGCTGCCTCCTGCATGCCCCTTACTGGGATCAAACCTGCAACCCGGACACGTGCCCTTGACCAGAACCGAACCTGGAACCCTTCAGTCCACAGGCCAACACTCTATCCACTGAGCCAAACCAGGGCTGGAACATATTTCTCAAACGAAAGGTACAGATCCCAAGAGGGTCATGGACGTGTGTTGTTTGTTACCTGACTTACCTTTCTGGGCTTCTCCCCGCAACTCCCAGACTTTAAAATCAGCTTAATAAAAGCAGGCAAAGTTAACCTACAGAGTTGTAAATAAATGATAAAATGGTGACAGACTTATTTGTGGGACATTTGTTTCTTTTGATAAGTGGAATGTAGTTTGGAGACTCAAAGAGCCAAAGACCCAGTGATGTGGAGTTTTATAAATGCAATTGTTTGTGAAAATCATAAAAGTATGCTAACATTCACATTTGCCACCTCTTTCTAATAAAGTTTTTGTTAGCCAAAATTGTGCAACTCAATTTTTAAAAACATCTTACTGAGCTGTAATTTACATACCACAAAGTGTAGCAGTCTTAATAAGAGATCTAGTGAACTGCTCCCAAGTTCAGAATCCCTTACCCCACTTCTTTCTTGTTTCTACCTCTTTGTACATCTCATTATTACTTTCATTTATATCATATTTTTCTTCTCCTGAATTTTCTTTATTTTTGTTATTGAGAATATTACAGATGTCCCCCATTTCTGCTCCCCCCATCTTTGATCTCCTCTACTCAGCTCCCACTCCACCCCAAGCCTTCACCACACTATTGTCTGTGTCCATAGACTAGACATATATGCATATATCTACCCTCAGCTCATACTGATCTTTTCTCCTCCCCTCTTCTAAGCCCTACTTGCTTCTATGATCACTTTCTACACCAATTATTTATATTTCCTTTCCTCATTGTTTTTCCTCTCTCTTCATCTTCATTTAACTGAGATAATGTATTTAAACTGTTTCTAAAACCACAACCATGTATATGTTATTTCACACTTTATCCTTCTCTTTAATTACATGCTGTTCCTTCTTAAGTCCCTACAGTATGTGTCTGCATTTTTCCTGTTATTTAAGCTATTATCCTAAATAATAAAAGGGTAATATGCAAATTGCCCCTAACAGCGGAACGCCCAGTTGCTATGATGCGCATTGACCACCAGGGAGCAGATGCTCAACGCAGGAGCTTCCCCCTGGTGGTCAGTGCGCTCCCACAGGGGGAGCTCCGCTCAGCCACAAGCTGGGCTGATGGCTGCAAGCACAGCGGGGTGGCGGGAGCCTCTCCTACCTCCTTGGCAACGCTAAGGATGTCTGATGGATGGCTCCTGGGCTGCCAGAGGGGTGTCTGACTGCCAGCTTAGGCCCGATCCCCCCAGGGAGCAGGCCTAAGCCAGCAGGTGGACATCCCCCGAGGGGTCCTGGACTGTGAGAGGGTGCAGACTGGCCTGAGGGACCCACCCACCCACCAAGTACACAGATTTTTGTGCACTGGGCCTCTAGTCCTATATAATAAAAGCCTAATATGCTAAGTATCCAGTCGTCCATTCAACCAATCAAAGCATAATATGCTAAGCTGCTCTACTGCTCGCTATGACATGCACTGACCACCAGGGGGAAGACAGCTGACCAGTCGACCAGTTGCTATGACGTGCACTGATCACTAGTTGGCAGACGCTCCAACCAGTAAGTTAGCTTGCTACTGGGGTCCGGCCCATCAGGACTGAGCAAGATGGGCCAGACATGCCCTGGAGCCCTCCCGCATCTCTCCCCAGCCCCAATTGTGCACCGGTGGGGTCCCTTGGCCTGGCCTGTGCCCTCTCAAAATCTGGGACCCCTCGAGGGATGTCAGACAGCCGGTTTCAACCTGATCCCGCAGGCCAGGCTGAGGGACCCCCCACTGGTGCACGAATTTGTCCTTATCCCTACGAATTTGTGCACCAGGCCTCTAGTGACCAATATAAATATACTGACTTCCCTTTACCAAGGCATGTTTAATCTTTTCTCCACCTAATGTTGGAGAATCCAGGAGTTTGTCCCTTCATAACCAAAGGCACACATCTTCAAGAAAGCTAACCAGATTCAGAATGTGGTGTGCATTTAAAACAGAAAGCAGCTAACTGCAATTAAACTCTTGAGTGATAAAGAAGGAAGTTTTAAGGCTTTTATAAAGATTTCAACTCAACGTGAATCTATAAAATTGAAGTGTCTACCTAACATAGGTTTAATAAACTTAAATCATTAAGATATAAAACTAAAAATATATTAATACAGGAAAAGTTTAATATTAAACAACAAATTACCGAATCAATCTTGTGTATCATATTGTACACTTTCAATGATTTGTCCCATGTAATTCTAATTTCAGGCTTGTAGAGGAAATCAGCTAGTTTAGATGTTGGTTCTGAAATTATTCCTTCAGCACGATATCTATAGTTAACAAAATAAAGAAAATTCAAAATTTAATTCAGTCTAAGTTGAAAATATAATGTTATCATAGTATAACACAGACTAATTTAGCAATCAACAGTAAAGAAAATTTGAGGGTCATATCTGCAATTCAAAACACTAATATTCAATTAGAAGTAGCAAGGTTTATTTAAATATATATTATAATAATTAATATAAATTATTTCAAAGTTCATTTTTCTAAAAACTTTGTTTATAATGTTTCTGTAGATTTTTTTCATTTTTTTATTAACTAAGTTATTACATATGTGTCCTTATCCCCACGTTACCCCCTATCCGCCCCCACTCATGCCCTCACCCCCCTGGTGTCTGTGTCCATTGGTTAGGCCTATATGCTTGCATATAAGTCCTTTGGTTGATCTCTTCCCCTTACCCCCACCCTCCCCTACCTTCCCTCTGAGGTTTGATGGTCTGATCGTTGCTTCTCTGTCTCTGGATCTGTTTTTGTTCATCAGTTTATGTTGTTCATTATATTCCACAAATGAGTGGAATATTAAAAAATATTTTTATTTCAGAGAGGAAGGGAGAGGGCGAGATAGAAAGATCAACGATGAGAGAGAATCATCAATCTGCTGCCTCCTGCATCTCCCCATGGGGATCGAGCCCACAACCCGGGCATGTGTCCTGACCAGGAATCGAACCTCAACCTCCTAGTTCATAGGTTTATGCTCAATCACTGAGCCATGCCAGCTGCGCTGTAGTTATTTTTCTAGAGGGGCAAATTTCATTTAGGATTTTTCTAAAATCTTTCTTTTAAACATTTATCTGCTGTGTTTATAAGTCAACAGTAATTGATAAGAAGTTTGTGTGGCTATGCAGCCCCTTTCAGCCCCAATTCTTAATTAATTTAAGTATGTAATGTGGTATAAATGAGAGGTCAGCACACTTTAAATTCTAGATACATAAATGCCACTGAATTCAAAACAATAATTGCAAATAGGAAATTGTACTTACATATTTCCAAGGAATTTTTTAGAAGCCTTGCTAGAAACAGTTATTTTTTTCTCAAAGGGAAAAAAAATTAACAAATAAGTTAGCTGTCAAGTACAGAAAAAAAAAGGGAAAAAAAACACAACAAAATAAAACAAAGCAAAAGTAAATTGTTTGTTTGTAAAAAAAAAATTTGTTTTAAATCAACTGTTTCTCATTTAAAAACAAAAACTTGAAACATTTGTTTTCTTACTGAAGATTTAACTACTTTCCAGCCTGATGTATCTTGACTGTAACCTAAAATATCTTGAGTGGTTTGTTGGGCAAGTACCTTATAGTCCATCTACCTGCAAAGTTTTAAAAAGAAATGATTGGTAAGAATGTGATCATGCAAAGCGTTTTAAAATGCTGTGTTACATTTGATTCCTGTTTCTACAGTGCCGCTCACAAGGCAATGAACAATAATTACTTGTTGAATGCCCGCAGGCAAGAGGCCCTTCCTCCCTGTTCGCAATGAGAAAATGTGGATGTGGCTTCGAGGCTCTGGAGTCAGAGAGACCTGGCTCACCTCCGGTCTCTGCCATGGGCTAATTGTGAACCACGTTATTTGATATTTCTGTTTCCCCATTTTCTCAAGCTTTAAAACTGGGATAGTACCTAACCCTGTAGAAGTAATGTGAGGATTAAGTGCGATAATGCACTTAAATGTCCTACCCCATTGCTAGGCATATAACCACCAAAAAATCATTATTATTTCTATCAGCTTCTTCATGCTTTTTTGCTTGTGTAAAGCACCACAATCTGTTGACCAGGTGTTCTTGGAAATTAATCTTTTTAAAGTGAGTGGCAGTGGCTCTAAATGATGTGACCCCTGGCTTCCTCTCCAACGGCAACTCCTGTCTTCGACTCTCCCACTTAGCTGTTGTTCCTCAAAAGCAACTAAGCATCTTCCTACCTCAGGGCCGTTGTACTTGCTGTTCCCTATGCTTGTAACACTCTTCCCCAATATGGATGGATGACTGCGCTTCACTGGCGTCTTTGTTTAATGTCAGACGGGATATAAAGTTAGAATCAATTCAGTAGGGGTTAGGTATCGAGGTAGGTGTGGCAAATACGGTTGAGTAAGATATTGTTTCTGCTGTGAATGAGCTCAGGAGCTGGAGTCTCATCGATCCTTTGGCCCATCACCTAGTTTTCAGTTAAGAGAAGCTGGCTGGTGTGGTGGGAAGAGGGTGACAGCACAGAGCTGGATTCAAATCCTGCCTTTGCCACTCACACCAGCTATATCATTTTGGATAAATTGCTTAACCTGAATTTCAACTTTCATATCTATGCCTTTTTTCATAGACACAGATAATAATACCTATCTCATGGGGTCATCGTAAGGATTGAGTTAATATGTGTAAAAGTGATTGAAACAGTGTGGAGCCCCTTCTTGGTGATCAAAAAGGTTAGTTTCTGTTCTTAAAACGGACACATCTAGAACTACCTTTTCAAGAAACTCTCCAAAGAGCTGCCTCACTAAACCTTCTTAACGTTTAATTATCAGGACATGTCTTCCTTAGCTCTCACCTAAAGCTCTTTAGGTTGGAACGTAAATCTATTTTCTCCTGTTTAGTTCTCCATCAAGGCATGACACCTGGTTGACATCTCTACTTGAAAAGCTTTCATAAACCACTGTAACTCCTCTTTCCTGGTAGATTCTTAGTTTCTTTATCTTTCCTAATAGATCTAGTCCAGAATTTTAATAACTATTGGGACTCTTCTCCAAATCCTCCTGGAGGTCTCCATATCTCTTAAACTTCGAAGTAGAATTATTTTTATCCATGAATTAGGTCAATTTATTTGATATGTTCCTTTATATCTTCTCAGTGTCCTTTATTTACACTTTATGCTTTTATCAGGAAACATGTGCACATTACATATGCTCCGAGATGGAAGAAAAAGGTAGTAAGAGAAACATTAAAGATACTGTCAACGAAAAGAACTGTTAAATTATTTTAAAGAATGGCAGGTTAAAAAACATTTAGGTGGAACGTGGATTTAAAAAGTCTAACTTTTAAATATATATATTTATTTCAGAGAGGAAGAGAGAGGGAGAGAGAGATAGAAACATCAATGATGAGAGAGAATCGTTGATTGGCTGCCTCCTGCAGGCCCTCTACTGGGAATCAGTCCTGCAACCCAGGCATGTGCCCTTGCCCGGAATCGAACCCAGAACCCTTCAGTCTGCAGGCGAGGCTCTACCCACTGAGCCAAACCGGCCAGAGCAAAAAGCCTAAGTTTTTAGGCTCATGCCATTAGCAGTCTGTGGCTGGCCCCTGACCTGGATTTGTCTCAGCAAGTATAAGTTATTTATTTCCGACCAGCAACATACATGATATTGACTGCTTTAGGAATTGCACAGATGATAGAAACATACCGGTAGAGTGTCAATCGCAGGGGCTCTGTCCTATTCGTTGTCAAATCACCTAGCACTTACTGCCACAATAAACATGTGTTTAACGGAACCACTCAACTGAATGTTATCGTTTCTGGATGTTTTTTCATTTGCTAAGAAAAAAGGGGGGAAGATTAAGTGCAGGGAGCTAGAGAGGATGAAAACAAGAGAGCAAACAGCTGAATGCCCGGCATCACCTGGTGGCGGGACATGGGCCGCGGGGAGTGTGTTCCGCCGGGGTCACCCAGGTGTCTTCGCCCGCAGGGTCAGTGGGAAAGAAGCCTCCGCCGACACCGCGATGGCATCTTTTTTGATCCACCACCTGGTTGAAACTGGATTCTTCGCACCTCAGAGGCTGAGCCAGCCTTGCAGACGGTTCACACACGTTGTTACGTGGGTCTTTACATCGGTTTGTACAGCATCATCTCCCTCTTCCCGGGCTGCCTGCCGGGCTCCCCCATCCGCACTGGGTCGCCGCCATTCTTCCTGGGAATCCAGGTCCCCACGGGGTCGGTTGGATCCCAGCCCTCCTTCCTCCCATCCCGCATCTGCTTTGAGTGTGAGGGGCTGGGCAGCCCCGGAGGGCCGGGCTCGGGGAGAAAATGGGGAAGTGACTGGGGAGGGAGGGGAGGAAGCGGTCGGGGACGCTGCCCCTGGTCCAGGTGATGCCTTATCCCGGAAAGGGGTGCTCTGAAAGCGGGGAGACCAGCTCACTTGGAAGGACTGGGGAGGTGGGGCCGGCGCTCGGAGACCCGAAACGTCAGCCGCACGCGCCCCAAATCTCCCCGACCGAGTCCCCTCACTCAGCCCCGGGAGCCGGCGGGAGGAGACTCGGCCGGTCATCCGCGCAGGCTGGCCACCAGCAGCGGAGACGGCGGTGGTGGAGGTTGTGCGCGGCACCGACGTGGACGTACGTAGTACGTGGACTAACACCCACCCCAGAGAGAGGCGTGGGGAGAAACTACACTTCCCAGCAGGCAGCGCGACCGAACGCCCCGCGGCGCCG
>NW_005357453.1:2221982-2249168 GCF_000412655.1 Myotis brandtii
GAGGCGCGGCGCGGTCCGACCGGGATGCTTTGTTGCGTCTCCCGCCGGGCTACAGGCCTGGGTTCTCGGCGGGCAGTTGTGAAGTGTGCGTGTTTATTTCTCTCTCGTCCGGACCTTTGTCGGCGAGTTCGGCCCGAAGAAGGGGGGGAGGGTTTCGAGGGGCGACCAGTCCTTTGACAGCCCGAGGGAAAGGCTCCGGGAAGGATGGCGGGGAGGGAAGGGGAAGGCGACTCTTGCGGGAAGGCGCCTGCGGAAAAGGGACAGTTTTAGGGGGAGGGTCGCGGACCGGGACCGAGGTACCCGACCTGGGTCTCGGGGAATCGAGGTGCCGACTGAAGTGAGGGTGGGGGCTTTGGGGGCCGTCACCCCGAGGATCTCGGTTGCTCCCCGTTCGCTCCCGAGGCGCCAGTGCTCTGGCCTGAAGCCGTGTCTGATGGCGGGGGCCCCGAAGGCAGGGCGTGTCCGGGGCGGGGCGCCGGCCGGCCGCCCGCTTACTCCTCCTCTTCTGCCGCCAACGTTGCTCCAGTGCCGGTTCCGTCCGGGGCGCCCCGGAGCCGTGCGGTCTGAGGCGCGTTCCCTGAGGGTGAGCCGCTCCCGTCGGCGCCTCGGTGCGGACACGGTGTTTCCGAGTCGGAGGCGGCTGACCTTTCCTGCGTTTCCCGTTCTGTTCGGGTGATGGGTTTCCCTATGGGCGCGGATACGCACGGGTGTTGATGGAAGAAAAAGATGCTGGGGATTTGCTGCCAGATCCCCCGGGGGGAGAAGTGCGGGTCTGTTTGAAGCCGAGTGACAGCTGCGAAGGGGGCGGTTAAGTATTTCTTTCTACTTTGGTTTCCTTTCGGGAACTTGGCACAATGGTAGTTCGATTGCCCGCCTGCCGGTGTAGCCCAGTCCCCGTGGGCCGGACCCCAGCTGCAGGCTAACCTGCCGGCGGGAGCTCTGCCCCCTGGTGGCCAGCGCCCGTCTCAGCTAAGGGTGGAAGCGTCGCTTAGGCTTTCCAGGCGCAGCTGCATAATCCAGCCTCTGTAAGGAGTTGGTTCTCAACCTTCCTAATGCCGGGACCCTTTAATACAGTTCCTCATGTTGTGGTGACCCCCAACCATAAAATTATTTTCGTTGCTACTTCATAACTAATGTTGCTACTGTTATGAATCGTCATCCTGATATGCAGGATGTATTTTCATTGTTACAAATTGAACATAATGAAAGCATAGTGATTAATCCCAAACACAATATGTGATTATATATGTGTTTTCCGATGGTCTTAGGCGACCCCTGTGAAAGGGTCGTTCGACCCCCAAAGGGGTCGCGACCCACAGGTTGAGAACCGCTGGTATAAGGAGTTGTGTGCTCTCCACCTAGTCTCATCTCCTTGGGTCACCATGTGTTTGACCCCTTAACCCCCTCCTGCCCCCTTCCCCTCAGGTAACCATACTGTTGTCTGTGTCAGGGTTTGTTGTTTTCTGTTTTATAGCCCACATGAGTGAAATCCTACGGTTCTTGTCCCTTTCTGTCTGACTTCCTTCGCTTAGCACGATACTCTCCCGATCCATCCATGTTGCAAGTGGCGCTGTTCCATCCTTCCTTGCCCCTGAGCAGTATTTCATTGTATTTATGTACCACGTCTCCTCTAGCCATCGCCCACCGAAGGACCCGTAGGTGGTTCCATGCCTCGGCTGCCAGTTCGAGTTGCCTGGCCATTCTTGGGTGTTCACCAGGGTCACCACACTCGGCAAAGCAGGGGCTGAACCTTGTTCTGTCGCTGCTTCCACCGGCTGCTTTCAGCTCTTGCAAAGGCGGTTGCACAGTTGAAGGCTGGGGGGAGGATGTGTTACTCTCTTTACTTTCTCAAATGGAAAACTTTCAGTATTTTAAAGTCATATTTGACAGTTGTTTGGAAAAACAACATTGGAAGTTGTTATAACTTAAAACATTCCGAAAATACAGCCAAAAGTTAAACTTATTAACTTTGTAATATCATAGCACGTATTAAGTTCTAGACATTAATGTTTTATTTTCAGTACAGAAAACCCATTGATTTAATTTTAAAAGAATGTCACATTGTGCACTGAAGTAGTGCCTGTTCATTCTGTTATTTCTTAGGGCTTCAAATATAGATCTTGTTATTGTTACACTAAGGTAGACAGGAATTCTGCCCATTTTAGTGATGCAAAAACAGTAAGATGAATACATTAAATCAGTTTTCTAATTATTTAAGCCTCCTTTAAAAGAGAGGTAGTCTGAACCTGTTTAATATAAGAATTGAATATAGTGAGGATAGTACCAAAAATGAAGGTCAGAAAATGATTATTAACAACTAGAGGCCCAGTGCGCAGCCCCTCGGCCTGGCCTGGGCCCTCTCACAATCCAGGACCCCATCAGTGTACAATCGGGC
The DNA here is from genome assembly GCF_000412655.1 of Myotis brandtii. Lineage (NCBI taxonomy): Eukaryota > Metazoa > Chordata > Mammalia > Chiroptera > Vespertilionidae > Myotis > Myotis brandtii. The sequence continues at coordinate 2,224,378 of NW_005357453.1, forward strand.
CAGGGAAGAACCAAGGGAGGACTCCAGGGCGTGTCCGGCTAGTCTAGTCCAGTTCCCATTGGCAGGACCCCAGCAGCAAGCTAACCTACTAGTTGGAGCATCTGCCCCCTAGTGGTCAGTGCACATCATAGTAACGGTTGAATGGTCACTTAGGCTTTTATATAGATAGATGTTTTAGAAAAAGAACATTTTGCACGTTCATTTTATGGTATGACTTGTAGTTTATTTCTTTATATTTTGTTCTCAAGTCTTTTTGGGGTGAAGGAGTTGGCTAAAGTTACATATTGGTATTTACAACATTCTCCACTGTTCCTTCTTGTTAATACCACATTTGATGCATTTAAAAATTTTATTTAGGACCTACTATCTGTAGTGCATAGTGGTAGGCTTATGAATTGAGAAGTATTATGTATAAGGGAATGTTAAGTATTGTGATGTCATAGAATATATCACCATAAGAAAAGATTATGTAAATCAGTTGTTTTAGGACGTTTAAAAAAAGTGAGTACCCTTTCCTTCCTATACTTATGTATGTTCTCAGATAATCTGTATACATAATTCCAGGCACATAGTAAGTACTTAGTAAATGTTTTCTAAACAAATGATGAAGGAATTCACAATAATTAAAATAATAAAAAATCTACAATGTGTATGGCCTTTAAAGGATTTATAGGTAATGGATTTTATTCTTTAAAGAAAATTATAAAAAGTTTACATATTGAATAATTTCTTTGTATATGGCTATTATTCCTTTTACTTGGAACCTTAACCTTTTGTTTTTGTATTACAGTGGTTTCTAAGAGAAATGGACAGAAATAACCCACTTTGAGGAAGGCATGGCAAAACCAAATACAAAACACAGAGTTTGTTCTCGGGAATCTTCAGTATCTTCTCTGTTAGCAAGCTGCAGCCTCAGTGGTAGTAATTCCTCTACCGCTGATGGCTCTGTTCAGTATAAGGATAAACTGTACAGTTCTGCATCTCAGGCTCTGCAGGCCTATATTGATGATTTTGATCTAAGCCGGATGTATCCTGGTATAAGCACTGGAAAGATTAACATTGATAAATGTCCTGCTAATATGCCAGAATTCTCCAACTATATTTATAAACCAAACCATGGTATGCTTTTATTGTTTGTTTTCTTTTTGTTCACTGATTTAAATCATTTGAAAGATGTGTTGTAGCCTTTGAAATCCAGATGCTTTTTTTTTATTCTTTTGGGGTAAAAATTACTTTTATAATGTTGAGATCTGAATATATTTCTTAAAGGACTGTATACTTATCTGGTACTTAGGAATTTTCAGCTAAGATCCCCTTGCAACCTTGGAGTGGAAGCTGATGAATTACAGCAGGTGGCTGGTTCTAAATCCTTAAGCCGTTTATAATGGCATCATAGAAAAAGTGTTGACTTGGTGGTTTTAGTTTTCATTTACTAGCTTAATGACTTAAGTGAATCGCGGCCTTTCTGAGTTTATACTTGTTCCTATGCAATTGATTGCAAAGGATTATATTAGTCTTCCTGATCTCTATTCTATGGAATAATAATATTCACACTACATTGTGTTTTTCCTTGATAAGGCTTTTATGAAGACAAATTTGGAATATGAGTCTGTTGATAACTAGTTACTGAGCACTTATGGAGTAGCCCTAGTATGGAAAAAGTTTGCATTCAAATTTTAGAAGGATATGGGCACTATTCCAGAGGAGAATTAGAACAGCTATTCGCTATTGCAGAGTTAGTAAAGAAAGCAAATTATTTTTCAACTAATTTATTCACAAACTTTTCCAAATCCTGTGTTGCAGCCAGTATTGAGTGACCAATATTAATGTGAGTGTGTCAGTGGATTGTGTATGTCTAGATCAGTGGTTCTCAACCTTCCTAATGCTGCGACCCTTTAATACAATTCCTCATGTTGTGGTGACCCCCAACCATAAAATTATTTTTGTTGCTACTTCATAACTGTAATTTTGCTACTGTTATGAATCATAATGTAAATATCTGATATGCTATGCGTGTTTTCTGATGGTCTCAGGTGACCCCTGTGAAAGGGTCATTCGACCCCCAAAGGGGTCGCGACCCACAGGTTGAGAACCGCTGGTCTAGATGAAAAAAGTGGAAGAAACAGTAAATTAAAGAACATGGAAAAGGTCAAGAGGGTGTAGAGATAAGGGTAGAAATTAGTTAAAACAAATTGATATGTGAGGGGGGAAAAGCACATTCTATTTCATCAACGTATCCCTTTTATTCTTTTAATCAAAACTTTATTGAAGATCATGGGAAAGTGGCAAAAATGGTTCTTTAATTCTTTTTTTTCCTTAAATTCTTAATTCTCATTTACTGTTGGATATTTTGAAGTGTTTTTATATGTGATATGGGAAGATAAACAGAAGTATGCTTTGTTTTTCAGCTTTTGAAAAATTTCATCACAAAAAAAGCTCCTTGTCCTCATCTTCTAGAAGACGGACTATTAATGACATAGACTCCATTAGCCTCACAACTGATGATCTGTTAAAACTTCCAGCAGATGGATCATTTCCTTTTACTTGTGTTGGACCAGGTCATCAAATTACCAAGAAAACCAAGAAATGCATTGGAAGACTGAGTTTATCAGACACTGAAAAGAATCAAAATTTTCAAGAACCCTGCATTGCCAGAAGCAAGGATAACTTAGTTACTCCTGTGGTATACACAAATATAAATGGAAAGCAGTGCCATAAGCTAAAAAACCTAAAACTTGTGAATAAGACGAGTAAATGCATTTCTGAACCATCTTTTTTTAAGAAATCATCTTTCAAGGACAGTTCAGAACTCGATCTTGAAAAGAATTACCCAAGATGGCTCACTGGCCATAAATCTGACCTTAATGTTTCAGGGATAACTAGTATACCTGATTTCAAATATCCAGTCTGGCTCCACAATCAAGACTTGCTACCTGACACAAATAGTCAAAGTATTTATAAAATATTTAAAGACGAGCATTGTTCCCCAAGACATAGTTATCAGGCACAAAGAACTTCTCGACCTATGAATAAATTAGATTGTTTCGAATATTCTTTTGAACCCTCAAATATTTCAGATTTCTTGAGTGGTGATAAAAGATTTGTTCATGAATATAAATGTGATTCTGAGCATAGTCAATGTCATTGTGAGAACCCACTTCTTCCAGGACAATCCAAAAAGCCATTCAATGGTAATTGTTTTTTGTTTGCTTTTAAGAATCAAAGAAAATGCTGTAAATTTGACCTAATATCTAGGAGCTTTTATGTTACATTCTTGAGGTAATGATCAGATTATATATTTTTTGAACTCTTATGGTTTTCATTTTAAGTAGCATTTTATAACTAGAAAATATCTACTTTTATTTGTTTGAAATGTCACATTTTGACATAATTTGCTGTTAAAGATGTGTAGAGGGGGTATCCCCAAAAAATGTATATACACTTTAACAGCTGATAGCTCAATTTTGAAAATGAAATGTATTTTTTTAAATATATTTTACTGATTTTTTACCGAGAGGAAGGGAGAGGGATAGAGAGTTAGAAACATGGATGACAGAGAAACATTGATCAGCTGCCTCCTGTACACCCCCTACTGGGTATGCGCCCGCAACCAAGGTACGTGCCCTTGACCAGAATTGAACCTGGGACCCTTGAGTCCGCAGGCCAATGCTCTATCCACTGAGCCAAACCAGTTAGGGCGAAAATGAAATGTATTTTAATAAACACTGCCTTTATAATTATTCAAAGTGTATGTATACATTTTGGGGGGGCACCCTGTATGTATACCAAGTTATCTGAATCCTTGTTGCTTTATGAGATTTTGCCATGCTTTGCATTTATTTTTTTTCTTAATTAATGTAGTCTTTTAAAATAGGTGACAAAATTGAATTACTTATCCTGAAGGCCAAGAGAAATCTAGAGCATTGTACTAAATTACCGAAGTCGATGAAACAGGATGATAGCCCTTGTTCATTAGATAAACTGGAAGCAGAAAGATCGTGGGAAAATGTTCCTGTTACTTTGTAAGTACGTTATTAATGGAAAAGTCATGTAAGGTCATTAGTTTTCCATATGAAAAATATATGAACATCTAATTTATTTTTATACAACTTGATTATAACTAGCAATGTAATGACATGGTAATTCTGTAGAAAATGGTGTTCAGTGTTGCTTTGCTTGATATTATATTTTTCATTTGTTACCACAAGATCGTGGATTATTTCATAACTTAGGTACATTATGTAACTTTTGTTTTTGTTACATGTTCCTTTTGTTGCACTATAAAATATTGATATATGTTTACTGTGAGGAATTAGAACCAAAAGCAACTATTTTGTAGAAGGAGGAGGGCTATGGAAGTCTTGTTACTTTCTACTATATTCTCTCCATATATTAAGAGTTATCTATTTCTTTTCATTTACATTTTACTTTCTCTTTCAGTTGTTATTTTCCGTAAATGATAGTCCATTTCTATATTGTATAAATTTTTATAATTTCTAAGATTATTTTCATTTGTATATTTAACGTTTCAATGACATAGCTTCTCAGAATAATTTAAGAAGTGTTCACCTAGATAACTGAATGTGAACTTAGAGTAAGGATTAGGAGTTTAGATAGGAAAGCTTTTTTTAGTGATATTATTATATCTAGTCTTATTAGTAATGCATTCTTGGTAACCCTATATCCTGCCTTAGTTTCTGATATTTATTATATTCAGTTGTCTAAACTTTTATTTTGTCATAGATGGAGTTTATTAGTTAATGGATCCTTTTTTAGTTCTCAATTAAATGTCTTTTTTATTTTTATTTATTTATTTTTAAATGTGTGCACTGACTACAATACTGGTTTGGAATACCAGCTCTGTCAGTTCTGTCTACTTTGTATAATTCTAATTTGTACAAGGTCTTATACAAGTTCTTTTGCTTTGGTGTTTTTGTGTGAGGATTCAATTGTTTAGAAAATAAATAAAAGGTACTTAAGTCAGGATATGGTTGGTAATCTCGTAAATTGTAATTTGATGATTATTCAAAATACATTTTTTCTTTGTTTAGCTTTATTTTTCAACTAGAGGCCCAACGCACGAAATTTGAGCAAGGTGCTCAGCCCTTGCAGCTGCAGTGGATTGCCTCGGCCCTCGCAGCCCAGGCTTCGTCCAGAAGGACTTTGGCTGTCCGGTCTAATTAGCATGTTATGCTTTTATTATTATAGATTGTTGGTTCAATAATATTTTTTTAAAATGAGTCAGTAGATCTAATTTTTAAATTTATCTTTATTTTTTAAATATATATATTTATTGATTTCGGAGAGAGATAGAAACATCAATGATGAGAGAGAATCATTGATCGGATGCCTCCTGCATGCCCCCTACTGGGGATTGAATCTGAAATCTGGGCATGTGCCCTTGACTGGAATTGAACCTAGGACCCTTCAGTCCGAAGGCTGACACCCTATCTATTGAGCCAAACCAGCTAGGGCTATCTTTATTTCTTAATTTCTCTTTATCAGTTGTTCTGTGTATTTGTAGAGTATCATAGCTGCATTACTTTGCTTTCAGTTGGAACCCAAACGGGTGCGCAAATAATATCAGAGATATTTAAGGGTGAAAATTTTAATGTAGTTTATTTATAATTAGATAATATAACTTCTGGTTAGTATAATTATTATCATCAGTGGTTTGGCCCAGTACTTTGAATACAGTAGTTGATGTTTAGAAAATTGGGTTCATATAGTGATGGGTATGTTTGTATATAAAATTAATGATGGGTTGTGAGATGAAGGAATAGACCTAGCCTTAGTATGACATTGACAAATTATTATCAATCTGTCATAAAAAAATTGGCCCTAGCCAGTTTTGTTCAGTGGATAGAGCTTCACCCTGTGGACTGAAGGGTCCCAGGTTCGATTCTGGTCAAGGGCACATGCCCAGGTTTTGGGCTTGATCCCCAGTAGGCGGCATGCAGGAGGCAGCCAATTAATTATTCTCTCTCATCATTGATGTTTCTATCTCTCTCCCTTTCTCTCTGAAATCAATAAAAATATATATTTTTTAAAAATTGACCTGGATGTACTCAAAGTAATATACTAAAAGATGGAGTATAACTGCAATCAGATAATTGATTTTTTTGTTTTAATGGAAAATTCCAAATAAATACAAAGTAGAAGAGTAGTATAATGAATCCTTATGTACCCAGCACCCACCTTCAATAATCAGGTAAATGCTTTTGATAATGGTGAGTGGGTGTACAAACTCTTATAAAGAATGAGGGGGGTTGCGGGCACATCCCCAGTAGGAGATGTGCAGGAGGCAGCTGATTGATGTTTCTCTCTCATCGATGTTTCTAACTCTCTCTATCTCTTTCCCTTCCTCTCTGTAAAAAATCAATAAAATATATTTAAAAAAAAGAATGAGGGAAAAAACTACCAGAAGAACAATAAAAAGCTGAGTTACAAATTAAATGAGTCAATAATGAATTGCTGCTAAATAAGAAAAATTGTGAACTTTACATGTTATAAATAGATACTTAGATATCTGAGTACTTGAGTTAGAAGCATTATATATATAGGAGAAAGATAGAATGAGTTTATTTTCTGTGACTAACAGAATCTGGTTTGGGGAAAATTCTTACTTTTGCTAAGGATGCCCTTTTTTCTGCTACCCCTTAAATTAAGAAAAAATTAATATTTATTGAGCATCTATTAAAGGTACCAGGTACATGGCGTTAATTTATGCAGTACTTCTGTGAGATAAGTGGGACTACAAATGTAGAAATTGAAGTTCAGATAAATAAGTTACATAAGGTCATATAGTGACTGGGTTTGGGATTTGAACTTAGGAATTATAATTTCAAATTTGATTATTTTCCCACTCTAATCTGTTTTCTATGTTAATGCCAGTTCTGGGGTGGGACATCTGTCCTATTGCTTTGACGTGGCAGAAAGTATAACTGCCATCCCAGTAGGAAATCTTATAAATTCATGAGAGTTTTGTGTATTATCATTGGGTAACTAACAGTGTTTAATTGGGAAAATGTACTGCTTATTTCAAACAAGTGAGCTTTGAGAGCATAGCCTGTAGTTAAAGGATTATTTGTTTAGTTGAAGACTAATGTCTTAAATTTTTTAAATATATTTTTATTACTGATTTCAGAGAGGAGGGGAGAAGGAGAGAGAGATAGAAACATCAATGATGAGAGGGAATCATTGATCAGTTTCCTCCTGCATGCGTCACTCTGGGGATCAAGCTTGCAACCTTGGCATGTGCCCTGGCTGGGAATGGAACTGTGATCTCCTGGTTCATAGGCTGACGCTCAATCACTGAGCTATGGCAGCCGGTCCAAGTTTTTTTTTCTTGAAGCTTTAAAGGAGAAGCAAGGAGGTAGGATTAGATTCTGGTATAAATTCAGGAAGAAGATGAGAGAATTATCAAGCAACATCAATATGAATCATATCTACAACAGTTATTTTTTAGTGACCATTTATATTTAAATGATAACCATTCAATTATATACTGCCTAATTTTTATAAATTGGGAACTTAATTGCTATCTTGTCTCTTAAACCCTATGTAGTAAATCTCCTGTTCCTATTAACTCTGATGACAGTCCTCAACAAGCTCCAAGGACAAAGAATGCTAAAAGGTTCCTTGAAGACCTTTTAAATGATGATGATCAGGTGGGTGAAGTTAAATCTTTTTAACTTATTAAAAGACTAGAAGCCCGGTGTACAGATTTGTTGACTGGTGGGGTCCTCAGCCTGGCTTGTGCCCTCTTGCAATCCAGGACCCCTCGGGATGTCGGAGGCCCGGTGCATGGTTTTGGCCTGATCCCCACAAGTCAGGCTGAGGGACCCCACCAGTGCACGAATAGTGCACCGGGCCTCTAGCATGCATATAAGATCTTTGGTTAATCTTTTCCCGCCCTTCCCTCTGAGATTCATCATTCTGTTCCATGTTTCCATGCCTGTGCATTGATCGTCTGTCCCTGGTGGTCAGTGCGCGTCATAGCTACCAGTTGAACAAACAGTCACTTAGGCTTTTATATATGTAGATTCTAAAGTAGAGGGACCTGGGATTGAACTCTTACAGAAAGCCTAAATTGTCATTAAAATCTTGGTCTGTTTTGTTTTCTGGAAAACATATGAAACAGACCATTATAGAGTAAATTATATCTTTTCACAGGGCAGCTGATTATTGAGAGTTGTGTTTCTAAGATATAGTTGTAAATCTCTATTTTTTTATGATTTGTTGTTGGTGGTGTTAATCATCATTCGAGGATATTTTTCCATTGATCTTTTTTTTAGAGTGGAAGAGAGAGGAAAAGATAGAAAGATCTATGTGAGAGAAACACATCTATTGGTTGCCACCTGTGCACGCCCTGACCATGGCCAGGGTCAGGGAGGAGCCTACAACCAAGGTACATGCCCTTGACTGGATTTGAACCCAGGACCCTTTGGTTCACAGGCCAATACTCTATCCACTGAGCCAAACTGGCTAGGGCTCTATAATTTTTTAAATAGGAAAATATTATCCAATTTTACTAAATCAGCATATGTGCATTTTGCACATAACCCCAAAATAAAGCATAAATGTGTATACGTGTACATAAGATATGATAAACAATTTGATTTAGAAATAAAAGCCATGGTGTTAAATACTGAAATAATGCTTTTGGGGTCTTCCAAGTACAGACCTTATTCTACTTTCACCAGTTTTCCTACCAATGTCTTGTTTCAGGACCCAATCCAGGATTCAGTTTTGCATTTAGTTGTCATGTCTCCTTAATCTACTTCAGTCTGTTACAATTCTCAGTTTCCCTTGTCTGTCATGACCTTGACCCTTGAAGAATACTGGTCAGTTGGCTATTTTGTAGAAAATTCCTCAATTTGTTTTAGTCTGAAGTTTTCTCATGATTAGAATGTGGTTATGTATTTTTTGCAAGAATGCAACAGATATCATGCTGTGTGCCCTTCTCAGTGCATTATATCAGAGGGTTCGTGATGTATTGCTACCATTGATATACAGATAATGTATATCTTAGTTTGCACTGCTGTAGTATGCCATAGACTTGGTGGCTTAAATAGCAAACATTTATTTCTCACAGTTCTGGAAGCTGAGAAGTGTAAGATCAAAGTGTTTGGTGAGGTCCTGCTTTTTAGTTTGCAGGTGGCCATCTTCTCCATATATTCACATGGTAGAGAGAAGAGGGAAAGCAAGCTCTCTTGTGTCTCTTATAAGGACACAAATTTCATTCATGTGTTCCACACATGCCTCTCCTCCAGATATTGTCACATTCGTTAATACAATAATATAATAATATACAAAGTTATGGAAATATGTTAAAATTTGTGCTGTTAACCTTGAATACTTAGTATCTACTAGCTTTCTCTTTAGTAAAATTAATTTCCCTTTGTAATGAATAAATATCTTAGGGGAGATACTTTGAAACTATGCAAGTAGTCGAAAACTTTCATTCACTAATTTTAGTATCCATGGGTGAATCTTGTTTTTTCTACATTATTAATAGAAATTCTTGTGTAATGAAGGGCTATTCCTTCTCCCCCCAGTTATTTGTTTATTAAATTATATCAGCAGGGATTCGTAGATATTTATTTTATTCTAGGTTTATAATATAACTAGAGGTCCGATGCACAAAATTTGTGCAAGAGTAGGCCTTCACAGCCACAGCTCCTCGATCCCTCCCTTGCAGCCACAGGCGGCTACCTCAATCCCTCCCTCACAGTCACAGGTGGCTGTCTTGCTCCCAGCCCCTGGCCCCAGCTTCATCTGGAAGGTCGTCCGGAAGGACATCCAGACAGTCCTTCTGCTATTCGGCCGTTCAGTTGATTTGCATATTACGCTTTTAGTACTATAGATATCATTTTGTTGCTCAAATTCTTCCAGTTTAGGCCATAAGGAGTTCCTTCAGTTGGCTCCTGTGTCTTTTTGACATGTCCCCCTTTTTTTGAGCTGTGGTTCTTTTTATTGGAAAATGTTGTTTAGCCATTATACTTAACTGAATTTCTTCACCAATGAGAGCACACTTTTAATACTTTTTTAAAAAATTATTGTTTAAAGTATTACATATGTCTCCTTTTTCCCTATTGACACCCCTGAGGGCAAGCCTCCACCACCCCAGTGTCTGTGTCCATTGGTTATGCTAATGTGACACTTCTAATATTCTTTGCTAGTCAACAATTTCCTCTAGATTTGAAGTTTAAATTATATACATATTTACGGTCTGTGTTGAATATGTTAAATCACAGAAATCTTAAGGGGATTATTTGCCACTTTGTGGATAGTTTTCAGTACACAGCAACTCATGTATATATGTAAAAATAATAGGTTGGGAAAGACTTTAAAAAAAAGAAGTTTGAAAATATCCATTACAGATTCTTTTAAAAGAATCCTCACCACGTATGAAGCTTAAGTGTTATTGCCTTCTTGGGATGTAGATAAGATCAGTGCTAATTAAGTTATGAGTGTTTTTTAGGTAGCAAGGAATGTGTGGCCCATGAAGAGATGGAAAACCAGTATTCTGTGTGTCAGACATATTTAAAAGTGTGTAGAGAATAATGTATTTAAAATTCTAGTTATTGCTCACCTGATAATCAGCTCCATTTACACACCTGAAAAGAGCAGGTTGTCTTACCTGCTCTCTGGGGATGTTTTAGTTCTAAAAATCTTTGATTTTAAATGTACTAAATGAATGCATTACAAACATAAACAAGTACTATTCGTTTTGAAAGAGCAAAAACTAGAAAGGATATGCCACACTGTTACTAATGATTACCACTGAGTAACTTCATCTGGGAACTAGGTAAAGGGAGGTGATACGTTATGCACGACATTTAAAAACACTCTGTTGACATGTATTGTTAGGATTTTTGCATTAATTTTGTATTGGGGAGAATATTACAAAATACAACATTTTGCCCCCAAATTTGGATGGTTAATTGATCATCTGTTTTAACCTTAGAGCTGTACCCTGTCTGGAGGAAAACATCATGGTCCTGTTGAAGCCCTGAAACAAATGTTATTTAATCTTCAAGCCGTACAAGAAAGTTTTAATCAGAATAAAACTGTGGAGCCAAAAGGAGAGATTAAACAAGTAAGCACAAACTTGATTTATGAATTGGGATCTGTGAAGAGATAAGAATTCTTTCTAGATCCTCTTTAGTTAGACCTCCAGTTTTATGTTAATAAGCAGGCATTCTTGCAAAACACATGTTGTAGAGTTGGATTATTCTTTCCCCCCCCCCCCCCAGAAACTTATTCACATTGAATACTGTTAGATTTCTGCAGTTGTATATCCATGAATGGATTGTTTTATTTAGTTTATGGTTATAAATACACCATCTTATTTAGATATGATGATATCACAACCATGGTATGAACGGATTGTAAAAGTTGTTTTTGAATTGCCTACAAAATTATTCTCTGTACTCCAACTTGTATTTATAAATTGGGGAGAGCTAGAAAACCTTTTTTTTTTTTTTTTTTTTTAAATCCTCACCCAAGGACATTTTCATTTATTTTTAGAGAGAGAGAAAAACATCGATGTGAGAGGGAAATATTGATTGGTTGCCGCACCTGCCCCACTTGGGGACTGGTATCAAACCTGCAACCCAGACATGTGCCCTGACTGGGAATCACACCCAAGACTTTTAGTGTATGGGACAACACAACCACCAACTGAGCCACACTGGCCAGGGTGAAAACGTTTCAACATTAGACTTCTCCACAGACCTTTGTCATCTGAAATTTAATTTTGGTGCCATGTGTTTATTGACTTCTGAATACAGTTATGTAAAGTTTTATTTTGAAAACATTGAATTTTTTTATATTTCCTAGGAATTTGGAAATCTGTTACTGCTTTGGCTGCTGTTCTTTAGGGATTGAATTTTTTCACAATAATATAGTGTTTATGAATATATTCTTATTCATAACTTGGGAGAATATTTATATAATCCCAAATCTGATTAAATTCTAATTCTGCCACTTACTAGTTTCTGTTTTCTCTTCTGCAAAATGAGGTTGTTAAGCCCTAGCTGGTTTGGCTTAGTGGATAGAGCGTCAGCCTGTGGACTAAAAGGTCCCAGGTTCGATTCCAGTCAAGGGCACATACCTAGGTTGTGGGCCCGACCCCAGTAGGGGGCATGCAGGAGGCAACCAATCAATGGTTCTTTCTCATCATTGATATTTCTATCTCTCTTTCCCTCTCTCTCCCTCTCTGAAATCAATAAAAATATATTCGGGAAAAAAAAAGGTTGTTGAGAAATTGAGACAGATTATATAAAGTACTTATTATAGTGCTTGGCACCTGATAAAAGCTTAATAAATACCTTATCCTATATAATTAAAGCCTAATATGCTAAGTGTCTGGTCAGCCAGTTGGCAGTTCAACCAAGCAAAGCGTAAAATGCTAATGATATACTAAGGCCACTCAACTGCTCACTATGACGTGCACTGACCACCAGGGGGAGACGCTCCAACCAGTAGGTTAGCTTGCTGATCGGGGACTAAGCGGGGTGGGCCGGACATGCCCTGGAGCCCTGCTGCGGTCCCTCCCTGGCTGGCTAACGTCCTGCATCCCTCCCCGGCCCCTATCATGCACCGGTGGGGTCCCTTGGCCTGGCCTGCGCCCTCTCGCTATTGGGGACCCCTCAGAATGTCAGAGAGCCAGTTTCAGCCCGATCCCGCAGGCCAGGCCAACGGACCCCACTGGTGCACGAATTAGTGCACCGGGCCTCTAGTTAATAAAATAATTACCCTAGTAATAAAAACATTAAAAAACTTAAATAGTAATACTTAAATTGTTTAAACATAAGAATGCCTTAAAATACTTAATAAATGTTTTTATTGTCATTATTTTGATAGGATTATTCAGTAGAGCTTTCTGAAATTCAGTTTTCATTACAAATGAGTAGGTTAACTCTTGGGGACTATCATGACCTGCTCTTTGGAGTTGTATTTCTTTTTTTTCTTTTTTAAAATATATTTTATTGATTTTTTACAGAGAGGAAGGGAGAGATAGAGAGTTAGAAACATCGATCAGCCGCCTCCTGCACATCTCCCACCGGGGATGTGCCCGCAACCCAGGTACATGCCCTTGACCGGAATCGAACCTGGGACCTTTCAGTCTGCAGGCCGACGCTCTATCCACTGAGCCAAACCGGTTTCGGCTGGAGTTGTATTTCTTAATTTTTCTCTTTCCATTCTAATGATCATAACATTAACATAAAATGTGTAATTTATTTTTCTTCCCTTTTTAAACATTGAGACAAGACCGAGTTCATTATAAAGTCATAATTTCAAACCAGGATTTGATTTTTTTATTGGACATAATTTAAAAGCATACTTTAGGACATTTTAAAGATGAATCTAAATATAGTTATATTATTTTTAGAATAAAGAGAAAAAATATGTAATACTTTACTGAAAATTTTTTGCTAGATTTCTTTGGAAACAAAGACAATATTTTTTTACTATTCTTTTAAGTCACATACTAAATAGCATTTATGTTTATAATTATAAAGTATTTTCAGTATTTTGTTTCATTTGGTCTTTTTAATAATAGGTTTCAGAAGATGATTTCTCTAAATTACAATTGAAGGAAGGTATGGTTCCGATTACTAGGTCACTTCAAAAGTAAGTATTCTCTAGTAATTTCTGAATATGTTATGGGTACAAATCTATTTTAGCCATCTCTTAGATTGAAATCAGAAGGTTTCAAGATGGAATTAAGTAGTTATAAGGATATTAAACTTCTTGGAACATACTGTTTAATCCTGAAGTTTTCTCTTAAACCTGTATTTTTCCCTATTTTTTTTAAAATATATATTTTATTGATTTTTTACAGAGAGGAAGGGAGAGAGATAGAAACATCAATCAGCTGCCTCCTTGCACACCCCGCAACCAAGGTACATGCCCTTGACCGGAATCGAACCTGGGACCTTTCAGTCCGCAGGCTGACGCTCTATCCACTGAGCCAGACCAGTCAGGGCTGTTTTCCCTATTTAAAATGTTCTTAGGACCTAATGAGATAACCTTAAATACCTAAAATATAATGATGTGAATGGCCTTAATTGATGCGCTTCTATTTCTGAACAATAACAACAATTTGAGCTAGTATTGGTGTGGATGTCCTGGAAAAACACCTTGATCGTGACATGTATTTTCATATATTCCCTCTAGAACAGTGGTTCTCAACCTTGGCTGCACATTAGAATCACCTGGGAATCTTTAAAATCCTGATTTCTGGGCCTCATCCTCCGGAAATTCTGTTTCTTTGTTACTAATGTTGTGGCCCCACCCCATAACAAAGAAACAGAATTTCCAGAGGACGAGGCCCAGAAATCAGGATTTTAAAAAAGATTCCCAGGTGATTCTAATGTGCAGCCAAGGTTGAGAACCACTGCTCTAGAAGAAATACAGTAATCATAAATAATTCATTATTTGACCTATATCCACAGAAAACTAAAGTAGATATAATGTTGTGGATATCAAGATAATCTAAATGCCCTAAAGGTGTTAATCCACCTATTTTCTTAGTTAAATTATCTTAAACTAAAAATTGGGAAGGAATACAGGTCTTTCTTAATTGGCAGAGGGAGGGTATTTATTTATAGGTTTGGTTGTATGAATATAAATTGCACTCAGAAGATGGTATACTGAGCTTAGGAAAAGCTAAGATGAAAATTTTTTACTTTCATAACACCATTTCACTTGGCTGTATACAGTGTTGTATCATGACCCTTAAATTGATGTTTTCCCCATTAGCCTGTTTTTCACCTTTTTAGGAAAAAAAAAATAAAGAATTATTTCCTTCTACAATTTTATCCTCCACTTCTCTAAGTAAATTATTTATTGTCAGCAGGGCAGATAGAGGTTAAATGACAGGAACTGACAGCTGATTGTGTAGCCAAGGTAGGGAGACTGAAGATTTCATTTCTGCTTAACTTTCTTATTCCTTCCCATCATACCTCACCTATCCCCTCTACTTCCCTCCCTCCTTTCTTCCATTTTTAAAAAAATATTTTTTTTCTTATTGATTTCAGAGAGGAAGGGAGAAGGGAGAGAGAGAGATAGAAATGATGAGAGAAAATCATCAATTGGCTGCCTCCTGCATGCCCCGTGCTGGGGATCAAGCCCACAACCCAGGTATGTGCCCTTGATCAGAATCAAACCTGGGACCACCCCAGTGCCAAACCGGCCAGGGCTCTTCCATTGTTTTTTAAAGGTATAAAACAAACTACATAGGACTAAAAAGGAACCAGGTATATTGAATTATAATTATGAAAATATTAAAACAAATTGCTAATTAGTAATATGTGCTTATTAATGCATTTAAAGTAAGACAATACATTTAAAATCTAGGTAAGTTAAAATTCATTTTGTAAAAACATAATATGAAGGCCTTTTGATTGCTTGAATAAAAGCATTAAATTATGGCATGGTCTTTTACTTATTTCACATGTTGATCAGCAAACAATTAGAGAAAGGAAATATTGGAAAGCATTGATTTCTGGGTACCAGTGATACCTTACTATTCAATGAATAAACAACTAGGCTTAAAGTTGTCTAGTGGTTGATCAGTTATGTCATATGAACTTTTGGATATAGACAGAAAGACTTAGATAACATAGGTTCTAATGGTTGGTTTGATACCTATTATAATTTTGTAACTATCATATAACTATTATAATTTTGAAGTAGTGATGAGTTTAAATGATTTTGATATTCCTGTAATGATTGTAATGTGACATGAAAATATCTCCAGTTTCTGTGGCATACGAGGTCACAGATTTGGTTTGTTGCTTACATGCATAATGGAAAGAAATTCTAATTTATAGGTGGTATTTAGTGAAAATAAAGATGAGGATGTTTTTTCTCAATCCATTTTCAAAGTCCTTTAAATCCAAGGGGTCTGGCCATTGGGGTTGTAAGTAAGATAAGATTCTAGTCACTTGCCTTTTTCTTTCTCTTGAATCACAAGTAGTTAAATAATACACCTGAAAATAAAAGGGAAGATAATTCCCAAGTATATTTGCAAATTGTCTTTTTTTCTCATATCTGTATGCCTCTAGGAAGAAAATAATTCTTTAGGTAGAGAGATGTACTATAGGATGTAGAAATGATAGGGTATAGTTAATTTTACCTCTGATTGCTTAGTAACTTTGGGTGAGTTATTGTCATTTAGTTAAAGCAAATGAAAATCTTAAAAATTAACTGAAGTTGCCAAGGGTAGCAGAATCCAATTTCTTCTCTTATCTATATACTAGAGGCCCAGTGCATGAAAATTCGTGCACGGGGGTGGGGGTGGGGGGTGGTTCCCTTAGCCTGGCCTGCGCCCTCTCCCAGTCCAGGACCCCTTAGGGGATGTCCACCTACAGGCTTAGGCCTGCTCCCCAGGGGATCGGGCCTAAGCTGGCAGTCAGACATTCCTCTGGCAGCCTGGGAGCCCTTGGGGATATCAGTTGGACATCCTTAGCATTGCCAAGGAGGCGGGAGAGGCTCCTGCCACCGCCGCTGCGCTCACAGCCATCAGCCTGGCTTATGGCAGTGGAGCTCCCCCTGTGGGAACCCATTGACCACCAGGAGGCAACTCCTGTGTTGAGCATCTGCCCCCTGCAGTGCACATCATAGCAACCAGTCGTTCTATCTTTAGAGTCAATTTGCATATTGCCCTTTTATTATCCTATCTAATAATAGAGAAACATGGTAATTAACCGTAACTTCGCTACCCTTCCCATTGGCTAATCCACGAGATATGCAAATTAACTGCCAACCAAGATGGCGGCCGACAGCCACACAGCTGAAGTGAACATGAGGCTTGCTTGCTCCAGTGATGGAGGAAGCCAAGGTTCCCCGCCTGCCGCAGCCCAACTCTGAGCTCCGGATGCAACAATGTTGCAATTATAGAAGCTTAAAAAAACCCAGATACCTGCTTTCAGCCACCAGTGGGCTCAGAGCTTAGAGCGTCAGTGATGGCAACAGAGTTTCAATTATAGAAGCTAAACAAACCAGATACTTGCTTTCAGCCAGCCACGGCCTCAGAGCTGGAGCCGGCTCTCAGCTCCAATGACAGCTATAGAAGGTAAATAAATCCCAGAATAAAAAGAAAAAGAAAAAAAGAAAGAGGCTGGGAGCTTCAGTCGCCCGCCAGCCCGAAAATGGCCCTCAACCCCTCACCCAGACTGGCCAAGCACCCCAGTGGGGACCCCTACCCTGATCCAGATCACCCTTCAGGGCAAACCATCCGGTTCCCACCCGTGCACCAAGCCTCTATCCTATATAGTAAAAGGGTAATATGCAAACTGACCCTAACAGCAGAAAGACTGGGAATGACTGGTCACTATGACAAACACTGACCACCAGGGGGCAGACGCTCAATGCAGGAGCTGCCCTCTGGTGGTCAGTGTGCTCTCACAGCGGGGAGCTCTGCTCAGCCACAAGCCAGACTGATGGCTGCCAGTACAGCGGTGGTGGTGGGAGCCTCTCCCGCCTCCTCAGCAGTGCTAAGGATGTCCGACTGCAGCTTAGGTCTGCTCCCTGCTGGCAAGTGGGCATCCCCCGAGGGCTGCCAGACTGACAGAGGGATGTCTGATTGCCAGCTTAGGCCTAATCCCCTGGGGAGCAGGCCTAAGCCAGCAAGTGGTCACCCCCGAGGGGTCCCAGACTGCGAGAGGGAACAGGCCAGGCTGAGGGACCCTCTACCCCCGAGTGCACAAATTTTTGTGCACCGGGCCTCTAGTATAGGCTATAAAAGCCCAATATGCAAATGGTCCCTTTGGGAGTTCGACTGGGAGACATCGCTCACTATGACATGCGCTGACCACCAGGGGGCGGCACAGAACAAAGGGAGGCCCCGGCCGGCAGCTGGCAGCCAGGGAAGGGAGGCCCCAATCAGCCCTGATCACTAGCCAGGCCAAGGGACCCTCCCCATGCACGAATTTCATGCACCGGGCCTCTAATTAATTATATTTGAGTAAGTGTTCAAGAAAGGGACACTTGGTTGAAATAGATACAATGCAGTAATTAACACTAATAGTTTCCTCCACCTCTTTATCCTGAGTATTTATTTCATTTATTGAACCTGTGTTAGAGACTGTAGAATAGGTTGTTATAGTAACCACCTTTAGCTCATCTTAGAAATTAACCATTAGAGATTACACATTGTTATTTGTTTTTCTTGATCTCTTGTTCATCAGAGATCTGAAATATGGTTGATTAATATGGTTGACATTTTCTGAGTGGCCCTTGGATCTGAAGGATAGGAGAGGGAAAACTGGAACAGTATTTTTAGAGGAAGATTGGAAAGTTAAAGCCTCTCTCTTCCTGGTTTGTTTGAAGGATGACTGAGTTTTCTCCACTGATACCTGACCTGTAATCTTAGCTTTATTTAGAGAAAACCATGTTGTTGGTATAATACTACATCATTCAACATACTTGTTTGTTTCCTCCATGCTCAATAAAAATGAGTTTTCCTCAGAACTAACTGATCCTTTAGTGTTTTTTTATTTTAGCTATCTTGAATGCATATGTAAAAAATAAGCTATACACATTGTTTCTGAAATGATATACACTGTTGTGAAAATTACTTGAAAAAATGTTTTGTTATGTGTGATAACAAATGATATCTATTGTTTCTTACTAAGCTTACTTGGAAAACTTTCAAAAAAATCTTGAATGTCAAAAATAATTTTTTAAAAGTAAATGTTTTTATAGAGTTTTAGATGAATTTTAACCCTCAATTATTCAGTTATCAAAGTTTTGAAAGGAAAAATTCTCAGTTTGATATTTGTTATTCTATAAATTCATTTCTCTTACTAACTTTGAAGTTAATAAACAATGTAATCACCATTTCTTGCTGTCTGCGTTGCCTATTCAGTCCTTAATATTGGTTTATAATGTGTTTTATACTTTTTAATGAAGGGCTTTGCACCATTTATCTCGCCTGAGGGACCTGGTTGATGATACCAGTGGGAAACAGTCACCGAAAATGTGAAGAGGAAAATAAAAGTTTAACCAATAAATAGTCACCACAAAAACAAAAATGTATTTTTTTTCCTATTGCTTAAGCTGGCAGAATAATGATAAGCTATCCACTATTCTGATTGGTTCAATTATTATATATTTAAAAAACAAACTTGAAAGTGTCTGTAGGTTTTGTGACCTATCCTCATTTTATGCCAAAATACCAGAATGTGAACTGGAAGGACCTACACTATTCTATAGTCTGACTTTGGTCTTCAGGCCAGCAAATGTCTAATATTCAAAGATGGATGGATGATTTCCGTTCTTGAAGCTCATGTGGACTTAACCTTCCTCAGCATCCTCGCCATTTTATCGTCTAGTTGTGGATTAAGAAATTCTTCCTGGTTTCTATTTAAAATCTCTTAAGTGGAGTAGACTTTTTGTTACAGTTAACATCCACTTTTAAGGAACTTAAAGGAATATCAAAATTCTTGTGGTGTATCTTATCCATATGGAAGTATGTTACTTTTAAATTTTGTAAATCAAATATTTAAGATATGTTGTATTTGCAAATAACATTAATAATGGGGTGGTTCAGTGTTAAAAGGAATATTGTTCTATGTTGTGTAATCCAAGAGAACTTTGTTTAATTAATGCTTTGATTTGATTCTCTAAAAGATAGTCTTTTTTTAAGTTTTATTTTAGAGAAAGAGGAAGAGGGAGAGAGAGAAGGAAACCGATTTGTTGTTTCACTTACTTAATACATTCATTGGTTGATTCTTGTATGTGGCCTGACTGGGATCAAACCCACAACCTTGGTTATCAGGACGACGCTGTAACCAACTAAACTACCCAGCCAGACTTAAGATAATGTTGATATTACTTGACAGTTTACAAAACATTTTGTGGGGAGATATTTGAGAATTTGATATTTTGGTACTAGATTATTTACCAGATTTTAGTTTGGGGGTTAACTCAAATTAGTAAAAACTATGAGATCAGTGACCAATTGCTTTATGAAATTTTGTAACTAAAAAAGAAAATGAAGCCGAAACCGGTTTGGCTCAGTGGATAGAGCGTCGGCCTGCGGACTGAGGGGTCCCAGGTTCGATTCCGGTCAAGGGCATGTACCTGGGTTGCGGGCACATCCCCAGTGGGAGATGTGCAGGAGGCAGCTGATCGATGTTTCTCTCTCATCGATGTTTCTAACTCTCTATCTCTCTCCCTTCCTCTCTGTAAAAAAATCAATAAAATATATTTTTTAAAAAAATGAATATGGGAAATCGGAAAGCAATACTCTTTTTTTTTGCAATACTCTATTTTAAAGCTACTTTGTAAGAACTGAACTTTCTCTAAAGCAGTCTGTAGTCTTTAAAGTTTGTCTCTACCTGGAAGTGAGCAGAGCTGCATTCTTTACCACAAAACTAAGAATTTAAGTTATAAAGTGTGACTAATGAAGCATATGAAATTAAAGAATATCTATGTATACAAATGCTACAAATTAACTCTTTACCTAAATGGCAGCATCCTTACCAAGTAGCTTTATTGTCAAATAGGAATTTCTAAATACATTATGTCAGATAATTTTTTATTTTCTCTAAATGTAAAGCTCTATCTATATAAAACCTTTGTTATAGAACTTACTTGTCAAAAATGTAGAGTGAACCCTGTCTCTATTTTCTTGACCAGTGAGCCAGTTGTCATAGGGTTTTCTGTGCTCAGATTGAGAGTCTCTTGCCTCAATAAGTTTGTTTGGTTTCCTGTGTGGAGGTACCTGCCATGGACATTCTGTTTTCTGATCATCTTCCGGTCTTCTGCTTCTCAGCTAATAGTTTGCATCCAGTCAAACAGGCGTTATTTTGATGATTTAAAAACGTGGTTTAGCTGTTGCAGGTTTTTAGCAGGTGAACATCAGGTGGATCTGGGCTGAGCATGCTCCAGGCTTAGTGAAATCCACTGTTAGACAAATTCTGAAGAAGGCAGAGAAGATAAAGACATCATGTAATAAACTTCTAATTATATAATATATGCTGGTCAGACAGAGGATATACTTAGAAAGCATCTCCAAAGGGATTATGTGTAATGACCGAATGGCACTGGTTTGCTTACTGCTCCCATTTGCAAGAAAATATCTCCAATACTGAATAAGATAATACTGCTTTAAAATTTTATGTTACAACTAATATTTTAAGAAACTTGATTATATTTAATGGAGTACATTTTTTTGTTAAATATGGAAGTTAATCTTTTACCTGAAAAGGGAATAAATTTATCAAAATGATTAATTTCAGCCTTTAAAAAATATGTAGGAGAGTCAACTAAGAAAAAAACTAAATGATAAGTGTTCAAGAAATTTAAGAATTGATTTAATTTATTACATGTTAAATATTTCAGTTTTTGTTTTTGCTAATCTTCACTGAGGACATTCTTTCCATTGATTTCTAGAGTGGAAGCAAAGGGGAGAGACAGTGAGATCATTGATGTGAGAGAGGTTACTCTCCACATAGAATGGTTGCCTCTCGACTAGGGCCAGGGATCAAACTTGCAACCCAGTTACATGCCCTTGACTGGGCATCAAAACTGCAACCCTTTGGTCCAAGGGCTGTTGCTCTGTGCACTGAGCAACACCGGCCAGGGCTCTTTCATTATAAAAAAAATTTTCTTTTGTTCATTGATTTTTAGAGACTGAGATGTTGATGTGAGAGAAACATTGATTGGTTGCCTCCCATACGCACCCCAACAGGGGATTGAACTCACAACCGAGGTATGTGCCCTGACTGGAAATCAAACCCACCGCCTTTTGTTGTACAGGATGACACTACAACCAACAGCCACTGGCCAGGGCTCAGTATTTTTTATTTTGAGATTTCCTGGGGGAAAAGGGAGACTACAGTATTGACTGCTGAATTGGGAATATAAAGCAGAAAATGAGAACAATTAGATTTTTAAAATTGCATTGGGAATATAAAATTTTATCTTTTTCTCAGGTATATTAAAAATATTAAATAAAAAAATTTAATAAGACATTAAAATTTTTGACTATTAAAAAAATTTAACCTAATTCCAAAAGTTGAGATTAAGGGATAAGAGTGTGATGTATATGTGATGACAAAACTCAACTATGTTTTCTCTATTATCAATAAGAACTCTACTTTTAATTTTTTTCTGTGATAATTTATTTCAGCTTCATGGAGATTTCTGACCAAATTGAGGAACTCTATCTTGGGTTTGTTTGAGTTAATTGTCTTCTCTTTTTATGTTATTTCTTGTTGAAATTTCTATATGTGGGTGTTTTGGTATTTTGTATTTAATGTTTATGATACTGTCTTGTTAAATTACATATAGGTGTACCTAAATGTGCCTGAAGATGAGTCAGGACAAGATATCCTTTCTCCCACCTGTATTTTGAATACATACAATTACTCATACATTTGGATTTTTGTTTAAGTTTTCCTGTCACACTCTTCACTGTGTCTCAGAACCTATTTGATGGAAGTGCTATCGTGAAGAAGTGAACTTGCCAAAAGGCACGTGGCATGAAAGCAGACAAAAGAAGTAATGGGCCAATAAAATCGGTAATTTCTGAACGAAGGAAGTCTCTTCAAATGTGGAAGACGGTGTGTCATTCTATTCCCTCTATCAATTGGAAATTTCATACCTGGGTCGATATTCGTTTGGGTTGCAGTGCCTATCACAATGATTGGGACAAACCTAGGCCTATACCTGAACACATTGTAGAGCAATAATTGTCAGATATTTTTCCTGTGATATTTGAAGTTATTCCTTTCCTACTTCTCTGCTTCCATTCTTTTTTAATAGTCATCAGTGGTCAATAGCATTTTCCTTTTTGAACAAGAAAATCTTTGCTTTTTACCCTCCCAGTTTACATTATTGTTATCTTGACGGGACTTGTCTGTGTAACAACCTTTCTCACAATGTAACAAATTTAATATATATATATATATGTATGTATGTGTATACATATATAAATATATAGATTTCAGAGAGGAAGAGAGAGAGATAGGTACATCAATGATGAGAGAGAATCATTGATGGTCTTCCCCCTGCACGCCCCACACTGGGGATCAAGGCCACAATCCGGGCATGTGCCTTGACAGGGAATTGAACTGTGACCTCCTGGTTCATAGAGCCACGCCACCCAGGCAACAAATTTAACTTTGATCCATCCTTCAGTAACTTAGCTGAGACTAGCCCATTGGCCGCCTAATATAGCCTTAAACCTTTTTCCCTGCACTTTCAGCCCTTACACTGAAGACTCCACACGCCACCACTGGTTTATTTCATCAAATATGCTACAACTAAGTGCTCAGATTCTCCCACACTTTCCATGGAAATATTCTCACCTTTGTGTACATTACTCCCATACTCGAAACACTCCACTTCCTTTCACGTAGGTTATCTAAACTTTAGGTTCTAAAGCATATTCTGCTATTTCTTTAAAGCTCTGACCAAGTCTTGTATTTCCTGTTTCAAACATTTTACCTTCCAAAGGCTGGTAGATTACCTTTCTTTTTCCCTTCCCCTGTCACATTTACATTTTGCTTTTTTATTTTATTTTATTTTTTATTGATTTCAGAGAGGAAGGGAGAGAATAGAAACATCAGTGATGAATCATTGATTGACTGCCTCCTGCACGCCCCCTTCTAGGGATCCAGACATGTACCCTTGACCGAAATCAAACCCAGGACCCTTCAGTCCACAGGCCTATGCTCTATCCACTGAGCCAAACCAGCCAGGGCTGCTGCTGCTTGCTTTTTTTTTTTTTTTTTTAACTTGAACTGCGTGGATCTGGCTATTTGTTGGAATCAGAACCCATGAATTCACCCACACATTTTGCCAAATCCAATGGCTTTTCACAGGTCTTTATTCTTGCAGCTTTTGACAGCTGTCCATTTTCTCCCTAAACCACCTATTTCACACCACTGCCTGCATTGCCTGGGAAGGGTTGTTTTAAATTCCTGGTTGCCTTGAGTCACTTAACCTACCCACCATCAACATAGATACATTTTACTTCTACACTTTGTGACTCAGCAACAAATCCTATCCAGCGAAAGCCCCCTGTGGAAGCAAGAATTTCTTCAAATTTAATGTCACTGTAGGTTAAGGTGCAAATTCCTCCCCGAATTGCCTAGATCTGGTATAGACAGACCACACCAGCCTTTTCTCTCAACACGTTCAGATCCCGGCACTAATACACTTTTTTCTTTATCACACCAAAAGCGCTTTATTTCTGCTCATTATTATTGTTTATTCATGAACAGTAGTGGTTTTCAAGCTTCTCTGTCCTCCCCTAACTCTCCACTTCCTTCTACAAACACATTCCCAAGAGTCCCTGGGGAGGAGGAGAAAGCCAGTATGTGGGGCTGTGGCCTTGCAGCTCACCGGCTCCAATTTTTAAACCGACACGATTTTCTGAGGGAATATAGACATAGATATTGGTCCCCAGATATTCCTGAGCAGGTCGTCTCACCCCTTTTAAGGGCCATGAGGTTCTCTTGAGAAGGCATGGGTGGGTGGTCCAACCCGCTCGCCTTGGAGCGGACCCCGCCCCCGTGGCGGGGATGGGCCCGCCGGGAAGTGCTCAGCGGTGACCCTCGGGCCTCGGCAAGTCACGGAAGCCGCGGTTTTAGTTCCTGGAAAGTGGGAATGGCCTTCCTGGGTGATGTAAGGAAAGCACTCTGGTAAACAGCAATGCTGCTGATGTGAACCGCGAGGCGGAGCGGCTGCACGCCCACCCGCGGAGGTCCTCGCTTCCCCCGGCTCCGGAGCCCCGCCTCCGAAAGCCAGACGCGGCCGCT
>NW_005357453.1:2249534-2253212 GCF_000412655.1 Myotis brandtii
GGTCGCCAGCCCTCGTGGAGCCGGGCCCCCGCCCCCGAAGAGGGGTTTCCAAGTGGGAGGCGGTCCTCCCCGCAGGTGCCCCGGATCCTGGACTGTGGGCGAAGCCTTCCTCCCGGGACCGGGTGCGTTACCGGCCCCTGCGGGTCGGGGTCGGGGTGTCGTCCCCGTCTCCTGTGTAGCGCTGAGCGCAACTGTGGGGACGGCGCAGGCTCGGCGGCGACTCTGCTGCGACTTGAGAGGCAGCTTCAGCTTAGGGCCCCCAATGTGACATCCACAGGGCTCCCAACCCCTGGCCCACCCTCCCTCCATGTGACATCCCACAGGGCTCCCAACTCCTGGCCCACCCTCCCCCAATGTGACATCCCACGGGGCTCCCAACCCCTGGCCCACCCTCCCTCCATGTGACATCCCACAGGGCTCCCAACTCCTGGCCCACCCTCCCCCAATGTGACATCCCACGGGGCTCCCAACCCCTGGCCCACCCTCCCTCCATGTGACATCCCACAGGGCTCCCAACTCCTGGCCCACCCTCCCCCAATGTGACATCCCACGGGGCTCCCAACCCCTGGCCCACCCTCCCTCCATGTGACATCCCACAGGGCTCCCAACTCCTGGCCCACCCTCCCCCAATGTGACATCCCACGGGGCTCCCAACCCCTGGCCCACCCTCCCTCCATGTGACATCCCACAGGGCTCCCAACTCCTGGCCCACCCTCCCCCAATGTGACATCCCACGGGGCTCCCAACCCCTGGCCCACCCTCCCTCCATGTGACATCCCACAGGGCTCCCAACTCCTGGCCCACCCTCCCCCAATGTGACATCCCACGGGGCTCCCAACCCCTGGCCCACCCTCCCTCCATGTGACATCCCACAGGGCTCCCAACTCCTGGCCCACCCTCCCCCAATGTGACATCCCACGGGGCTCCCAACCCCTGGCCCACCCTCCCTCCATGTGACATCCCACAGGGCTCCCAACTCCTGGCCCACCCTCCCCCAATGTGACATCCCACGGGGCTCCCAACCCCTGGCCCACCCTCCCTCCATGTGACATCCCACAGGGCTCCCAACTCCTGGCCCACCCTCCCCCAATGTGACATCCCACGGGGCTCCCAACCCCTGGCCCACCCTCCCTCCATGTGACATCCCACAGGGCTCCCAACTCCTGGCCCACCCTCCCCCAATGTGACATCCCACGGGGCTCCCAACCCCTGGCCCACCCTCCCTCCATGTGACATCCCACAGGGCTCCCAACTCCTGGCCCACCCTCCCCCAATGTGACATCCCACGGGGCTCCCAACCCCTGGCCCACCCTCCCTCCATGTGACATCCCACAGGGCTCCCAACTCCTGGCCCACCCTCCCGCCGCTACTGGCGCCACCCAGACTCCATCCTCCGAGCAGGGGCTCCGGCCTCCGGCCTCCTGACCGCGCGGCCCCGTGTGGGTGGCCTGGCTGCGGACGCCAGCCCCGTCCCCTGGCCCGAGGTCGCGGTACCTGAGCCCGCCCGGCCCGGTTCCTCATCCGCAAGCCTGAAGGAGCATGGGCTTTGCTCAGTGTGTCTTCGGTGCCTAGAACTGGGCTTGGTGCAGTGGCGGGGGAAGGGGGGATGTCGGGCTACGTCAGGGAGAAATAGGAGCGCGTGTAGGAGTTTTCAATCGGTCATCGGATGCTGATCATCATCTACCTGATGACATTGAAATGGTGCTGTGCAAACGTCCTCAGTAAAATGTTACATGAAGAAAAGTGCCCCCTCCGCGAACACGCTAATGATTCTCGGAGAAGCTGCTGCTCTCATCCACAGTTACGTTGCTGGTGGTATTGTGAACTGGTCGTCTTTTCTGTAATGTATGTGATAATACATAGCAAGACAGAATTTGCCACTCCCATTGGACCTCAATAAGGCAAGGCCTTGGGACATACTTGAAGAAAATAATTTAAAAAGAAGAAAGATGGCATATTCATGAAAATGTGCCTCCCAGCGTTATTTATAATAGTAACAATTAAAACAACCTAAGACTGTACAACAGATACAGTTAACTAAATAATATAAATGTTACGGATGGGAAGTAGAAGTGAGTATGGGGGGAAATGGGAATACATTAAGGTAGAAGGATTTGCGATTACCTTTTTTAATGGCTCCTTTAATGTCAAAATAATATTGTTTTTAAAAATTAGTAAACATTACAAAAATGCACACAAAAGCACTTAGCTCTCTGAAACGGGATTTTTGGACTGGAACCTGGATTCTTTGCCCGCCGGAATCAAAGAATGAATCCACGGACAGAAAGTGGTATAGCAAAGGTGGAGATTTATTGAAGAACAAGTACAGACTCCCACCTGGGGAGAGGGAAAGGGTCCCCCAGAATGGACTTCCACGTAGGGAGGGGGAAAGGGCCCCCCTAAGTTCCTTTTCCTTATGGCTTATAAAGGTTGCAGATCCTGGTGCCTTGATATCCCCTCTGATTGGTCACCATTCCCTTAGTTTGTGATCAATCACTATGCTTTAATTATGTTCAATTTGTCCCCATGAAAATACATCCTGCATATCAGATATTTACATGACGATTCATAACAGTAGCAAAATTACAGTTATGAAGTAGCAACGAAAATAATTTTATGGTTGGTGGTCACCACAACATGAGGAACTGTATTAAAGGGCCGAGGCATTAGGAAGGTTGAGAACCACTGCTATAGTTCCTCCTGGGCTCAAAGGTCCAACCTCACAATGGACATGAGAGGTACTCCCCCACCCCTTATTGTTTTCCTATTCCCTTTGGGCTTTCTTCTTCTGGATGAAGGGCTTCCTTCCCTCTCTCTTTTTTTGTTGTTGTAAATATAGACCTTTTGCTGTTTCCAGCTCCCCCATTCTATGGAAATGTTCCTGTTGCAGCTTTTCAGCTTCCCTATTCTATGGAAATATACCTTCAGCTGTTCTGCAGCCCTGTGCCTCCTCCATGGTCCCCTTAATTTCCAAAATTTCTAAAATTTCCTAAACCTGTCCCATTTTATCCCTAAAATTCCTGTTTCATCTCGAGACTATTTCTTAGAACTCTTTGCAGCAGGCTGGAAAAAAATTAACCGGCCCTTTGAGCCTGTCCCAGAGGCATAGCTTTCCCCAGGCTGCGCTGTGCCTGTGCGCCCGGAGCGCCTATGCCGTCCTGGTTGGTCTCTCATTGCGCTGTTTACAGGAAGTCAGCCTGTGGGCATGGTTCTCAGGATAAAGGGGGAGTTACTCATGCCTGTGAATGGATGCATTCACTTTATCCTTGAGCTCTTTGGTTCTCTTAAAGAAGGGCGTATTCTTTGAGAGCATGATGTATGTGAAGATGAAGAGCAGTACTTTCTGGCCAGTCTTGTTTCTAGTCCTAATTGTTTTGTTCTCAGGAGCATTTACTGTCTTTGTCTTGTTCCACTTGTTTCTTTCGTCCTGTTTAAGGAGCATCCATTAAGGAGAGCTCCCCCTCCCGGAGAAGTACAGCCTGGCCGTCCTGAGCTCTCCGCGCCCATGTCGGCACCAACGTGCCTCCCGCCAGCTGCCGAGGAGCCCGACTGCGTCGTGGTGGTGAAGATGGAAGGGCAGGAGGAGGCCTGGGACCTGGAACCCGGCCTGCCCCGCAGAGGCCGCTCCAGCCCCGAGGCCTTCCGCCAGCGGTTCCGGCAGTTCGGCTACCAGGAGGC
>NW_005357453.1:2253393-2254005 GCF_000412655.1 Myotis brandtii
CTGGAGCAGTTCGTGGCCATCCTGCCCGAGGAGCTGCAGGCCTGGCTGCGCGCGCACGGCCCGGGGAGCGGGGAGGAGGCCGTGACGATGCTGGAGGAGCTGGAGAAGGAGCTCGACGGGCCGGCAGAGCAGGTGGGAAGGGATCCGGGATGAGCGACCAGCTGGGTCAGGGGCTCCATTCAGCCGGTGTGAAGCGGGGTGAGTGCACCCCCAGCTGTGCCAGGAAACAGGACGTGGCTCTGCTTTTTCCCTCCCTTTCCCTGTGGCCCGGGGTCTCTCTCACTTTATCCCAAGGTCCTGCCTCCGCCTCAGATAATCTAACTGCTTCCAGGTTTTGGGACAAAATGCAGGGGACGTGGCAGCTCAGGAAATCACTCGGGAGTCGCCAAGTGGCCCACCCCAGCCTGCGAAGCCGCAGCCGCCGTGCCCATCGTGGGAGCTCCACTCCTCCAGGCCATGCGGTGAGGGCGGGACCAGTTCCCGGTGTGGGCACAGGGGCCCAGCCACAGTGAGGGCGGGACCAGTTCCCAGTGTGGGCACAGGGGGCCCAGCCACGGTGAGGGCGGGACCAGTTCCCGGTGTGGGCACAGGGGGCCCAGCCACGGTGAGGGC
>NW_005357453.1:2254035-2265286 GCF_000412655.1 Myotis brandtii
GGGACCAGCTCCCGGTGTGGGCACAGGGGGCCCAGGCCCCGAGCATGCACAGAGGTCTCCAGCTTCCCCCTGCACCCCCCACTTTGGGAATTTCTCCCTCTACTTTACCTCTATATGTCGTGCTGACGGACATTCTCATAGCTTGTTCTTTCTCATAGATTCTCATAAAATCTGCAGATTTTAAAAATTCTTGGCATCATCTCCATCAGGATTGTCAAACCTTTTTCAAGCAGCATGATCGTTTTTTTTCAAGTGAACTTTTACGCGGAGTTCCAATATTTAAAACAGATGAAAGCACAGCTGCTCTGACCGAAGCAGGAGCAAGCAGTCTTGCCCACGAGGGCGCCCACGTGGCCTCGTCCCACCCCTTTTACTGTCAGAAGGGCCCTTGGTCTGTGTCATGCTCTGTGCGACCTCTTGCTGGGTTACTGAGAGGATCCGGTATCAACCTCGCCATGTCGCTGCGGCCGTGATGTTGCTCTCACGGGCTTTGAATGTGTGTCTCTGCTCCTTCCCGCTCTTTTTGTTGGTGGTTGGTTTTCTCCTTCTCCTTCTAAACTGGCCTCTGTTGCTCTTCGCGTCACTTTTTATAGAAATGCTTCAGGATGGCCGGCATAGCAGTATCTGCTCTTGTATCTGCTCTTCCATTGCAGGTACTAAAAAATAAGTGCTATGGGGAGGGAACCCCAGTTTCTTCTCTCCCCCTCCCGCGCCCCCACTTCTTCTTTAAATTTTAGGAGTGGCTGGTCAGCTAAGGAAGGTTAGGTTTTTTTCCCCAGGGAATTTTCATTAGAAACTATAGAAAAAACAATATATAAAAATTTAGAGGGACACTTAGAAAAGATTCCTCACTCTTGTTTGACAAGATCTACTTCCAAGAGGCTTGGAAGTAGAAACTTGTCAAACTGCCTACTGCACACTTGGCCTCTGCAGTGTAGCGATCGCCTGGGCTTCCCTAGGAGAAGGGGCAGTCTTCACAGGACACGGGGATGGGGCGGGAAACCATCCCAGCCTCCGCGGCTTCATGTGCTGATAACTAAAGAAGCGATCAGCCGCGAAGCCAGGTCCTGGGCTCCTGTTGTTGGCAAGAACCGTGTTCCAGCTGTGGCTGTCCTCACAGAGGCCTCTCCTACATTTTTTAAAGATGCATAGAGGTTGCAGGCTCAGTCCCTGGTAGGAGTGTGTGCAGGAGGCAACCGATCAATGTTTCTCTCTCACATCGATGTTTTTCTCTCTCTCTCCCTCTCCCTTCATTGCTCTCTAAAAATCAATGAAAACATACTTTTTTAAATGCATAGAAATTTTAAACCAAAAGCAGAAGGCCCAGGATCTTTCACTTCAAGGCAGAGAGAACCGGAATCATGACAGGCTAACAGAACCGTGTCTTACGGCTGCTACATGATTTCCTCGGGACAGAGTCCTGTCACGTCGGAGCTTCTGCGGATGATCTTGGTCTCCATGCTGTCAGGTGCTAACTGTTGCCGGGATTTCGATAGTAGTAACTAGACATTCAGGTGGCTTTGGAAGTTGAGCTCCTTACCATTACTAATAAGATGATTCCCATTTGAACCAGTAATGATGCCATTTAAGTAGAACTGTAAACGACATAGAAGAGTGGCGGTGTTTCGTAGACGGGTACTCTGTGCTACCCTGGATCTCTTGAGGTGCTGTTATCCTAGCTCTGTGTTCTCTCACCGCACGTGTGTGTGCGCGCGCGCGCGCGAATGCACACGCGCGCCTAATCTGTATTTTCTGACCTTATTTTCCATCTTCCTTTGTGTCCCCTTGGCTTTCTTCATCTCCTTCCTTAATTATTGATTCAAGTGTCATTATTAAGCTTTGTTTTGTTGATTGACACTCTTGTTTATTACGACCTACTACCATAGTTGAGCCCTCTCTTTTTAATGGATTTCAGAAAGAGGGGGAGAGAGGGGGAGAGAGAGAAACATCGATCTGAGGCCCTTCCTCTTTTCGCCCAGACTTCCTTCAGTCTCTGAGATACCTTTTTGTCCCTACTCACCGTTCTACCTTCTACATAGAGCTTTTCATATTCCTAGTTGACTGCCTCCTCGGACTATACATTTTTCCCCTTTGCTTTATGATCTCAGTGTTTTCTGCTTTACCCTCCCCTTCCTCCACATTGTGATGCTATTATAAAGCATGCTAGCTAATACATAAACCGTGTATATTTCATTTGGATCGTTCTATTTTCCTTTCTTTCTGAACAGAGGAACTGGTGACATTGGCTTTTCTGTGTATTATTTCAGATAAGGACACAAGAACTCAAAATGTGAAATCAGCTTCGAGGCCAAAGACTTCTTCGGGCGTAGAACTGCATGGCGATGTTCCTAACACCGTTCACAGGAACGCTTCCCAGAGTTCCACATCCAGAGGAACCAGCAGCCAAGATGGCACGCTGGATAGCAGACACGGAAATCCTTCTCGAAAAAAACAGCGCACGTGTGACGAGTGTGGCAAAACCTTCAGTCAGAGCTCAGCCCTCATACTCCACCAGAGGATCCACAGCGGAGAGAAGCCTTTCGCATGTGACGTGTGTGCAAAGGCTTTTAGCCGGAGTGCGGTCCTCATTCAGCATCGGAGAATCCACACCGGGGAAAGGCCCTACAAGTGCCACGAGTGTGGGAAAGCCTTCAGTCAGAGCTCGAATCTCTTCAGGCACAGGAAAAGCCACACGTGCGTGGGTCCTGGGAGGGAGTCAAAGCGTCTACTCAAAACTTTCTCAACAGAGGAAGACACACGGCACCAGTAGCTCCCTAGTGTATATCACTGGTCTTAATGAGCAGGGTCTTCTCTAAGGTCATAAAGGAGAGGATACAGACCATCTTATGTCAGCCTTGTTTGCTTTTTGGCTACTGTATTGATAAGCAGAAAAGCAGACGAGACTGAATTGAACTTCTGATTTCCATCCGGAGAGTAGCTCTTGAAAGACATTCTCAGACACGTTCTATTTCTGCTCTTTGCACCAACAATGACATAGTACAGTGGCCCCTCGAACACTGGTTTGAACAGCACAAGTGTTAACTTTATGTATATTTTTCTCAGTGAGTATACAGTTGGCCCTCTGTGTTCCTCGGCTTCAACCAACCACAGATTGAGTCTGCAGATGCAGGGGGCCAACTGTGTGCATTGTTCTATGCCATTTCATACAAGGGAATTGAGCACCCACTGATTTGGGTATCTACTGGGGGTGGGGGTGGGGGTGGGTAGGTGAGCCTGGAACCAATCCTCCGCAGATACTGAGGGACGACTGTGTATTTCTTTTTAGACAAATGCATGTCCCCTGTTGAGAAAGAATGTGAGTTACTCCGTATAAAAACAGATAATCTTTTCCATTTCATACCTTAAGTATGAGAGTTCTCAGACCAAAGATGAAAGCACTTTTTAAACATTTCTCATTTTGCTTTCTGTTACTAGATTTTTAAATATGAGGATAGGATTGAGGAGGCCCAAGAGAATATGTACCTCAAGATCTAGGCTGAAACGCCCAGGGTCATTGTCAGGAGGCTGGTGAGTAAAGGGACTTAATCTCTTACGAAAACTCACAAGAGCTTAGACATTACTGATGAGACTAACAAATTTCCTGTGTAGGAAAAAGAATAATCTCCTTTACAATGTAATTTGGAGATAACTCAGTGAAGGCAGTAAGATGACTACACGTCTTCAGGGAGTGGCTTCGGCCTAAGGAATGTTCTGGTAATGAGGTGGGTTGTCTATGCTTATGTAAGGTTGATGACCCTCTTAATGTGAAGGGAAGGAAAAGGGAGATGAAGAAAAGACTCCAGATGAGACTGACTGGTGTGACCCGGGTGTTGGCGAGTGCGGTGTGTGATGGAGAGGGTACCATGGCTTTGCTGGAAAAGGAAGCCCTTCCCAGCTGAGGCCTGTCCCTCCGGGCTCCTCCTGGCCCCCTTTAGCTGTGACCGTGTTTCAGGCACCACAAGGCAGCCTTGTCAGGGTCTTATACGTTCTTAACAAGATGATTTTCAAATGTTTGCAAAATGGGACCCCGGATTTTGACGCTCTTGTACGAATGAAACCACGGAAGTCAATTGAGCACCCGCCAAAGTTTTACCCACGTTCAGTCAGAGTCCCTGTACAAATGTAAAATGACCGATGTGTGTGTTATTAACGTGTCCTGACAGGATGCAGCAGGCCCTCCCCTTTCTCAGGGAGTCTGGGTAAGACTGTTCTGAGAATGTATGTATCGCTGTGTTTCCCTGGCGTCACAGTGACCTTACACGGGGAACTTCTCTGCTGCGGGGGGCTCCTCAGGAAGTGTCAGCGCGTCATCAGAAGATCCACCTGTGTCCAGTGCTTAGAGTCGCCCCA
Organism: Myotis brandtii; assembly: GCF_000412655.1. Taxonomy (NCBI): domain Eukaryota; kingdom Metazoa; phylum Chordata; class Mammalia; order Chiroptera; family Vespertilionidae; genus Myotis; species Myotis brandtii. The sequence continues at coordinate 2,258,386 of NW_005357453.1, forward strand.
GACACAGAGGTGGGGTCACTGAGCTCTGCTTACTCCATTCATAAGATTAGTAGAGGGAGAAGTAAATGTAAGCTTTAATTCCGGAATCTGCTGATGGCGATTATATTTTATAGTTCTGGGGAATATATTGAGTTCTGTATATTTTCCGTTATTGAAAATGTAGGGATTCTTTGTTTGGTGCCGGTCGCTAGTTAAGAGAGGAATAAGCCATCTATTAAAGTAGCAAATGCCTCAGAGGGTGTGTCCTGTGAGTCACTGCTTAGTGATGGGAAGAGTTTCTTGGGCGCCATGTGAATAAAGTGACCGTCTGCATCACGTATCCCGGGGAAGTGTCTGCACGTGGTGCTGCCGTAAACCTGACAGAGTTGCATCCTTTCATGGTGGACGACCTGCACTTCTCCACCCGAAAGCGATTCCGATCATCTTATCAAAGTCCATGGTGGTCTCCAAAGGGTGTTGCTGAGTCCTGGGAGTTATTTTGCACGCACAGAGGTCTCCTAATGAGAAGATGCTGGCTTATCTTAGTGGAGAATTACTGTGACTGGGGCTAAGTTTGATAAAAATTGGCATGCTAATAGTACCCCATTAGATCGACTCGTTCTCACAGACAGTAAATACTCCGAAGGGAAAATTTTTTAGATGGATTTCACCTTATCTGGGCCTTCAGTGTTATATCTATAACCCAATGTTCCTTCTTTACCTCACTCCCCTTCTTTCTGAAAGCAAGTCCATCACTCCTGAAGGCTTCCTGCAGTGGGAATGTTTGGTTTTTGCAACCAGGAGTCTGGAGGACAGGTTGCTGCTGGCTCTCTCTCCACCAGCAGCTGGACAGTGCCGGTCTGGCTGGGGAATCTGTCCTTCTGTTGACTTCCCCTCACACTTACTTTCTAGAATGCGAGGAAGCGGTCCCAGCTCCAGGAACGACGTCCGGGGTCATGACAGGAAGGAAGTGGGAAAGAGGCAGGGACATGGCTGTCTCCTTTACTAGGAAAAGCGAAGGCTTTCCAAGAAACCCCTGCAAAGGCTGCTGACGCTTCCTGGTTGCATGTCTGGTAACGGGATTGGGGACCACGTGGCTCAGTCAACAGTGTTTGCCGTCCTCCTCCTCGCCTCCTTCTTCATCGTGGGCAGATGACTATGATTGTGCCTCTGGTGTTACAGAGAGAAAGATCACAGCTCTTAGAGCCTCTTACCACCAAATTTGCCAACTTGTCTACGTCCCTCATCATTTCTTCTCCCTCCTCTCAGGAGGAAAGCAGGGTCGCTCCTCTCTGGCCCAGGCTCCCGGCAATATGTGGCAGCCGCCCAGCAGTGGCAGGGGGCCCGGGGAAGGCTCCTTCTACTCAGGGGAGGGCACCTTTGCTCTGACTTGGAGCGTTGGTCCCAGGAGCATGGTGCCAGTCCCCCTGCCTTCATTCTGTGTCCTCTGCCTGGACCAGGATGCAGACGCAGTTGAGAGGAGTGAACGGCAGGGCAGGGACACAGAAACCCCAGCTTTCTAGCTGAATGGCTGGTAATGGAGGCCTCAGGGAGCCAGAAAGTGATGGGTTTATTGCCTAGAGGAGGGAGACCAAGTGTGGTCCCCAAAAGCAATGTATGAACTCCTCTGCTCACCCCTACACTGCACGTGCATGGAGCAGACAGCAGGCATTGAGAAGGGAGCTACAGACTGACCACTGGGCGGCATACACAAAGGGCAGCTCCCAGCTGCACTGCAAGTGTTTGAAAACGGAACTGACATTGGAGCCACAGCCCACACAGTGCAGATCAGAACTTGTGGCCTGACCCTTGCCAGGGCTACTGCCTGCTAAACCAAACTAATCAATCTTCTCCTAATGGTTTAGATGATACCCAGAATCATACCATGACTCAAAATGTACAGGATACAGTGCAGAATTACTAGGCCTGGGAAGAACCCGGAATATTGCATTTTGCAAGGAAAAAATCAAATGATGCCAATACCTAGATAATAAAGATACTGGAATTATCAGAAAAAGACTTTAAATAAGGTATTATAAATAACCATGCCTAGGAAGTAAGAGTGAATTAATGGAAAAATAGAAAAATTCAGGAAAGAAACAATATAAATAAGAATCAAATGAAAATTTTAGAGCTGAGAAATACAACCAAAATAAAGTATTCACTGTATGAGCTCAATGGAAGGATCCAGGTGACAGGGCAAATAACTGTAATCAATAGAAATTATCATATTTAAACAGCACAGAGAATAAAATATTGAAAAAAAAGAGCAGACAGTACAAGAAAACTCTTAATGAGCATCGGCACAAAAACCCTCAACAAAATGTTATCCAATTGAATGCAGCCGGGTATAAACAGAATGAAACACCTGCACCAAGTGGGGTTCCACCACCTATTACTCAAAAGCAAAGTCATCCGCCAGGTTAGTAGTTTCCAAAGGAAAAACCACATGTTCCTATCAACTGATGCATAAAAGTGTTGGACAAAATTCAAAAGCTAACGCCAAGTGCAAGTGCTGGTGAGCATCTGGAACACTCGGACATTGCTGATGGGGTTGGAAAATGGCACACCTACCCTGGAAAGTGGCAGGTTCCCATAAAAATGAGCACATACTGACCATAGAAATTACTCAGCTCCAGCTGCTATAGCAACATGCCATATACCACATGGCTTAAATAACAGGAATTTATTTTTTATGGTTCTGGAGGCTAAGAAGTCCAAAATCAGCTGATTCAGTTCCCAGGTGAGGACTTCTCACTGTGTCCTCATGTAGTGAGGAGAGGGAGAAGCAAGCATCTTCTTCCTGTATCTTATAAGGACACTAATCCCATCATAAGGGCCCCACCCTCTTGATCTTATCCTATATAATAAAGAGGCAATATGCAAATTAACCCTCATGCCCTCACAAAGATGGCTGCCTACGACCAGGCTGGCGGCGGGGGGGTGGGGGGCAGTTAGGAGCGACCAGGCTGGCAGGGAGGGGGCAGTTGGGGGCGACCAGGCCAGCAGGGGTGGCAGAGTTGGGGCGATCAGGCCAGCACGTAGAGGTGGTGAGGGGCAATCAGGCCGGCGTGGCGGGGGGGGAGGGGCAGTTAGGGGCGACCAGGCAGGCAGGCAGGCAGGCAGGTAAGCGATTAGGAGCCAGCAGTCCAGGATTGTGAGAGGGTGCAGGCTGGGCTGAGGCAACCCCCCTCCTGTGCACGAATTTCGTGCAGCAGACCTCTAGTCTAAATATAATTACTTTACAAAGTGGTCATCTTCAAATACCATCACATAGGGGTTAGGGTTTCAATATGTGAGTTTTGGGGTAGGGGGGCAAGCAAAACATACAGTTCATAACACTGTATGACCCAGAAATCCCACTTCCCCTGACCATGGAACCCACAACCCAGGTATTTGCCCTGACCAGGAATTGAACCCGAGAACTTCCTGTGCACATGAGGACATTCCAACCAATTGAGCCACACCAGCCAGGGCTAGGTACAATTTTTGAAAGACAGACTACTTCCCCTTACACCTCAGTGAACAGAACTGAATAATATGGCCATTCCTAGTTGCCAGGGAGGCAACGTGAGTACCTGGCCAAGGGAAATAGAATGGTCATGGATGGTGTAGCTCAATACCATTTCTTTTATAATTTTTTTTATTGATTTCAGAGGGGAAGGGAGAGGGAGAGAGAAATAGAAACATCAATGATAAGAGAATCATTGATCGGCTGCCTCCTGCACGCCCCCTACTGGGGATCCAGCCCGCAAACTGGGCATGTGCCCTTGACCAGAATCAAACCTGGAACCCCTCAGCCTGCAGGCCGACACTATCCATTGAGCCAAACCAGCTAGGGCCCCAATACAATTTCTTGCATATGGCTGAGCCCAGTGTCGCCCACCACTCCCAAATGCAAAAGATCAGAGTTGTATTAGAAGTAAGGGGATGCCCTGACCAGTTTGGCTCGGTGGATAGAGCATCCGCCTGCGGACTGAAGGGTCCCAGGTTCGATTCTGGTCAAGGGCATGTACCGTGGTTGCGGGCATATCCCCAGTGAGGGGTGTGCAGGAGGCAGCTGATCGATGTTTCTCTCTCATCGATGTTTCTAACTCTCTATCCCTCTCCCTTCCTCTCTGTAAAAAATCAAAATATATTTTTTAAAAAAAGAAGTAAGGGGAGTGCTTCATCTAGGACACTAACAATGCCTGCCACAGTTAGGCTTTTAGTCACTTGCAAACAGAGGACTCCTGGTGCAGTGCACTCCTCAGCTACAGGGGATCTTAACCAGTGGACTTAAAGGGCCCCCAGGGAGGAACTTCTGAGCTGAGCAGTGGGAATGAGGGCTCCAAAGCAATTGTTAGAGACAAGCCTGGAAAAGGCTTGACATCTGATAACACCAGATCCGAAGGCCTGTGCTTCTCTTCCCAAGTGAAAACTTCTCTTTCTCCATCTCCTGGTGCCTCCCTGCCCCTCAGCACGCCCCCTGTAGGCCCCCTGATGGTGCTCTACGCTGCTCCTCTGTGGCAGTCTCCGCTGCCTTGTAAATGCTTGTCTCCTTGTCTAAGTCCTTAAGGAGAGACTAATGCTAAGAAGAAATCATGACCTCATTTTCGTCATCGTCAGTTCTCTGGAAGGTATTAATTAGTATCTGCTTTTCACTTGGTTGGTTGTGGGTTTTTTGTTGTTGCCATTAATGAATGAATGAGATAGTTTAAGGCAAAGTTGAAAAATGTGGCTGGTAAAGGAAGGAGTGCTTTTTAGATTTAGACAGATTATTATTTAAACAGACAGTGAAAGCAAGATTGGCCCAAAGTCCCAACTCCTCGCGAGCTTTTGTCACACACACACCAAAAGGCCAACACCAAAACAGAAGGAGCCAGATGGCTGCACCGAGCCGTGGACCGCCTCCGGGCTGAGGGCCAAGGCCTCACCCAAGATATTTTTTCCATTGATTTCTAGAGAGAGTGGAAGGAAGGGAGGGAGGAAGATGGGAGGGAAAGACAAGGTGGGGGGGGGGGAGATAGAGAGAGAGAAAGAAACATAGATGAGAGAGACCCATCTCTAGGTTGCCTTCCTCCTGCACCCCCACTGGGGCTTGGAACCTGCAACCGAGGTACGAGGTATGAGGTACACCTTGACTAGGAATCGAACCTGAGACCCTTCAGTCCATGGGCCAACGCTCTAGTCATTGAGCAAACTGGCTTTTATATGGTCTGCAACTGTCCTGTGGGGGCGGGGGGGGGAGGGGAGCAGAAAGCCTTAGTCACAATCCAGGAAATAATGAGAAACGGTCCCATGACAACCTCCCTGGGAGACTGGGAACGGAGTGGCAGCAGCTCCGCACGCGCTCGTGTCCCGGAGGCTCACGGGTGCTCTGCCAAGGCTCAGGTCAGCTGCGGCTCAGGCCTTGCTATGGGGCCCAGGTAGGTGAGTCCCAGGTTGTCCAGCGCTGGCACGAAGCTATTCCCTGCACGCAGGCCGCTCAGGGAACACGCTGCTCTGTCCTGACTTGTTCTCTAAGAGCCACAAGGACACGGTTCGGGAAACAGCCCACACAGTGGGGCTCAGAGGATGGCGTTTCAAAGAGGTGTCGGTGCCTGCCCGCCAAAGAGTAAATTAGAGAAGAAAACCTCATGGGGTTTCCATTTACTCTCTTGGAATTAGGAATTATAGAACAGGTCCCAGCAGAGTTTTGTAACATTTTTGCAACATTTTTAACTTTCTTAAGTATTTCTGTTTGATATTTTGTTTTCTTTTTTTAAAAACATATATATCCTTTTTATTGATTTCAGAGAGGAAGGGAGAGGGAGAGAGAGATAGAAACATCAATGATGAGAGAGAATCACTGATAGGCTGCCTTCTGCACGCTCCACACTGGGGATCGAGTCTGAAACCTGGGCATGTGCCCTGATCAGGAATTGAACCGTGACTTTCTGGTTCATAGGTCGATGCTCAACCACTGAGCAATGCCGACGGGGCTGATCTTTGTTTTCCAACATTAATTACATGCAAAAACTCTTATAGTAAAATAAAACGAAACAGAAATGCCTGGGCTAGCCTTTAGGGTCACAGAAGAGGGAAAGGTGGCAAGAGCAGCCAAGCAGATTGGTGGGAGGAGCCAAGCAGGAGACCGAAAAGGCTGGATTTCTGAAGCCTCCCCAAGGGAGGAGGAAAGAGGAGCATCAGCCTTAGCGGGGCTGCTGGGGAGATGAAGTCTGGGCCACAGCATAAGTAGTGCCATACCCTCAGTTGCTCCATAACTTGCTCTCTCATTCCGAACCCATCACAGGCTGAGGGCGCGTTGCAGAGGGCACTTGCCTGGATGAGGACGTGCACAGTAACTAGTGACCACAGCTAGTCGCCGTCACCAGAGTCTAAGCCGGCAGATCCTGCAACGCTTCTCCAAGGCTGGGCCTGCGCGTCTCACACCGACTTTAAACAACAGGGCTCTGTGGTGTAGTTTCCGATGCCTGACATGTGACCTAGCAAGGGTGGCGCTGTGGCCAGCACAATTCACCCATTTACTCAACAAATGTGTATGGAGTTCTCTGTAAGCCCAGCAGGCAGCATCCTATGACGAGGTGGGGATCCTGTGGGGGAACAAGACAGTTTCCTGCCCTTCCGGGGCAGACAAAACAAAACAGCCCTAGCTGGTTTGGCTCAGTGGATAGAGCGTTGGCCTGCGGACTGAAGGGTCCTGGGTTCGATTCCAGTCTAGGGCACATTCCTGGGTTGTGAGCTTGATCCCCAGAAGGGGGCGAGCAAGAGGCAGCCGATCAATGATTCTCTCTCATCATTGATGTTTCTATCTCTCTATCCCTCTCCCTTCCTCTCTGAAATCAATAAAAATATGTTTTTAAAAAACAACAAAACAAAACAAAACAAACAAAAAAGCAGGGCTACGGGTAAGTGAGATCAGGTCTAACAGTGCCAGGAA
>NW_005357453.1:2265334-2266045 GCF_000412655.1 Myotis brandtii
ACCGTGCCTTTCAGGGGAGGGCAGGCAGGGAAGGCGGGCACAGACACAGAGGGCCTGAGCGTAAAAAAGCTTTTATGTCAGACTCAGTGGGACCCAGGGAAGGCCTTTAGTAGGAAATAAAGTAGCATAATCTATGTTATTAAATGTCACTTCAGCAGCTGTTTTGGGGTATGAAATGACCAGCCTGCAGATGACCACAAATTCAATGTGAGAGCATTCCCAAAGCTCCGAGCTTTCTTTTTTATTGATTTTTTACAGAGAGGAAGGGAGAGGGATAGAGAGTTAGAAACACCGCTGAGAGAGACACATCGATCAGCTGCCTCCTGCACACCCCCCACCGGGGATGTGCCCGCAACCAAGATACATGCCCTTGACCGGAATCGAACCTGGGACCCTTCAGTCCGCAGGCCGACGCTCTATCCACTGAGCCAAACCGGCCAGGGCAGCTCTGCGCGTTCTCGCCTTGTTAGCCTAATAGGTAAATTGGACAAAATAAAGCTCCGTGGCATCGCCGGTGGGAGCCGAAGGTTGGCGTCCTGCCTCGGTTTCCAGCCCTGCTGCCCACTCTCTGGTTGAGTTCGTTACTGTGCAGGGTCGGCTGAGACCTGGGGCTGGTGAAGTTCCGGGACGCAGGGCTGCGGGGAAAACGGACGGCAGCCCGTGTCCGGCAGGGCGCTCGGACCCTGTCCAGGTCCCCGGGGCCCAGGCGGC
>NW_005357453.1:2266933-2288984 GCF_000412655.1 Myotis brandtii
CACTCGGCGGGATCAGGTAGGGCGATCATCGGACCGCGGGCTGCCCTCCCCGCACCTCCCGTGAGAATTCAGGAAGAGAAATCCCGTGTGGATAGGAGTCTGCAGCCACTGCTAGGGAAGAAGGAGTCGGCAGGGACGACGTGCTGCTAAAACCCTGTTTCTAGACCACACTCCAGAGGAGCGAATTACACTCCCGGGTGTCACGTGTCTGATGAGGTCTTTTCTGCTCCTGGTCTTCATCTTGATGGGGTTCCAGTCGGTTTCCGACACGACCGGTTTTCAGACCCCGGGCCCCGAGTAGAGGCGTTTCTAAGACGTGCGGTCCCCAGCGGCGTGGGCATGACTGTGCAGGTGCCCGGGGAATGGTCGGGAACAGCGCCGGGCCTCCCCGAAGGTCGAAGCTGGGAAAACAGTCCCCCGGTGCGGAATGGAATTGGTTGTGGTTAAAGCCTGTCGCAGATTTAAACAGTCACGGTGTGTGGGTGACTGAGTAATGCTTGCATCGTGTGCACTGGAGGCTGCTTTTTTTTTTTTTTTCCCCAATATTACGTTATCTGTTCCTGAGCAAGTGAACAATTAACTCTTCAGTTTATTTTAAGGGTAGGGGGTTCTTAAACATTTTAAAAATACTTTTTAACGTAACAGATTCTGCCTTAAAATGTTTTTTTTTCTTAAGCATATCCTCGCTTTTGAGTTGCCCTAAGTGTGGGAGGGAACACCAGTCTTCAATTGCAAATAAAGTGTCTCAGGATCAGGTGCATTTAGGAAACACTACAAGGCCAGGTAGTAAATGCTCGGTTTTTCAGGCCATCTGGTCTCTGTGGCAACAATGCGTCTCTGCCATTGTAGCGTGAACTGTGAACAAATAAAATTATTTAGGGACAGATGTTTTCATTTTCTATCGTTTTCACATGTCACGAAGTATTCTTTTGAGATTTTTCAACCATGTGAAAACTGCCCTGGCCGGCTTAGCTCAGTGGTTGAAGCATTGGCCTGCGAACCCAAGGGTGGAGGGTTTGACCCTGTGGGGGCACGTGCAGAAGGCAACCAATCGATGTGTCTCTCTTAGGTCAATGTCAATGTTTCTCTCCTTCCTCCCTCTCTCTCTCTCTCTCTCTCTCTCTCTCTCAGCTGGGGCATTGCCCTTCCACTCTCTCTAGAAATCAATGGAAGAAATATCCTCAGGTGAGGGTTAAAAAAAAAAAAGTGAAAACTATTCTTAATACAAGTGTACAAAAATGGGCCGCAGGCCAGATTTGACTATGAGCTGTAGTTTGCCAACTTCTGGTATAGTTTATTGATTGGAATTTTTAATTCAGTAAAAAGAAATGTTTTTACTTCCTTTATCAACACGTATCCAAATTCTTAGGATAGTTGGTCGTTTACGTTGTTAATTTTTTGTGTCTTAGGATTGCCTGTGAAGAAAACGAGGTATCTCCCTGAGGCCTCTATTCTGCCTGCCTCGATTGTCTCTTTGTGAAGCATTAAAATCAGGATGTCTACACAGTCAGGGGAAGAAGATTCGATACTTATCATCCCAACTCCAGAAGAGGAGGACAAAATCCTGAGAGTGAAGTTGGAGGAGGATCCTGATGGTGAAGAGGGATCGAGCATCCCCTGGAGCCATCTCCCCGACCCGGAGGTCTTCCGACAGCGGTTCCGGAAGTTCGGCTACCAGGACTCCCCGGGGCCCCGCGAGGCTGTCAGCCAGCTTCGAGAACTTTGCCGCCTGTGGCTCAGGCCCGAGACACACACGAAGGAACAAATCCTGGAGCTGGTCGTGCTGGAGCAGTTTGTGGCCATCCTCCCCAAGGAGCTGCAGACTTGGGTTCGCGAGCATCACCCAGAGAATGGAGAGGAGGCAGTGGCGGTGCTGGAGGATTTAGAGAGTGAACTGGATGACCCTGGACAGCCGGTGAGCCTGCTTGTGCCGCTCTCCTGGGTCCGAGGCCCTGGCCCACCAGTAGGCAGAACTGCTGAGTTACCTCCACTCAATGCAGTATCTCATGTCCCGTGAGTTCCGATTCGCATTAAACTCCGTGTCAACTGACCCCAATCTTATTCGCAGGTTTCTCTCTGCCGGCGGAAGCGGGAGGTGCTGGTAGAGGAGATTGCATCTCAAGAAGAAGCGCAGGGATTACCGAGTTCGGAGCTCGATGCTGTGGAAAACCAGCTCAAGTGGGCGTCCTGGGAGCTGCACTCCCTCAGGCACTGCGGTGAGGACCAGGCTTCCCTGGGGTGGAGGGTGAGACAGTAGGGGGCTTCTGTCTAGAACCCTTTGCTTATTACTCTTTTGTGTGTGTGTGTGTGTGTGTGTGTGTGTGTGTGTGTGTTCGTGTTCGTTCTTAGACTGGGCACCCTGTAGCTTGGTTCTTTTCTCATAACCGTTAGTTTGCTGAGCGCAGGTCTTTTATTCCTAGACATCACAGACTGGACACCCTGTAGCTTGGTTCTTTTCTCATAACAGTTTGCTGAGCGCAGGTCTTTTATTCCTAGACATCACTATCAGCCTTTTCTTCTCTTTCGCCTCCTGGGTGGCCGGCCCGTTTCAGGCTGGCTGGCGTCTGCTCACTCTGAGCCAGCGCCTGCCTAGAGCCCAGGTCCCTGTGCATTGTGCATGCAATAGTGCATATTGGTCGTCTGTTCCATGTCTGTTCAGTCTCCTGCCTCATCTGATTGGTACAGTAAACGTACCTGAGGCCTCTTCAGGTCTGTTTATTTGTTGTTTATTACTGGTCTTTCTAAATTTTCGCCTATTTTTTCAACATCCTATCCAGAGTCATTTTTTTCTAAGGTTCTTTTTTTTGTAAAAATGATATTTTGATAAAGCTCTTCATCTTCTCTAAGTATTCATGCAAAAATGGGCTTTCTAGCTATAAGAAGCTTTTTTTTTTTTTTAATTATTACAGAGAGGAAGGGAGAGGGAAAGATTGAAACATCACTGATGAAAGAGAATCATTGATCGGCTTTATAAGAAGCTTCTTTTTTTTTAAAATTATTTTTGAGAGGAAGGGAGAGGGAAAGATTGAAACATCAATGATGAAAGAGAATCATTGATTGGCTGCCTCCTGCACGCCCCCAACTGGGGATCGAGCCCGCAACCAGGGCATGTGCCCTTGACCGGAATCGGAACCTGGGACCCTTCAGTCCGTAGGCTGATGCTCTATCCGTTGAGCCAAACTGGCTAGGGCTATAATAAGCTTTTAAATACAGAAAAATTAAATTAGTCCTTCCCAATATTTTTTATAATTAATGCCACATTCTTGTTTGTATACTTTGATACCACCCAGTTTATCCCTCAAACTACTAGATGTATTTTTCCGATTCAGAACTTCGGGTGTGGGGCTGAAGTATGCTGGGAATCTGGACATTGTTCTGTGCAATACAGTTTGCAAACCATTATCATTGGCTTGGAGGTGGCATTTTCTTGGGTAGAAAACTTCTCCCCTGCCTGAGTTTTAGGATACTTTTCATCTCTTTAATTCCTCATTTCAGCAATCTAGTCTTTACCTCACTTGAGAACTTTCTTCTTACTGTGCCATTTGTCTCCACGTAACCTGTACACTCCTCTGCTCTCCAAGAGTCCAAGAGACCCTCTCAGTCTCTCCTTGTCAGCCTTTTCTCCTGACTTTATCCCTTTCTCAGTCATTCATTATGGACCTTTCCGAGTGCTGCTGCTCACCCTGTAGTAACCGTCTTGACTTTTCAAGTTTCAGGAAAGTCTTTTGTTTTTCTTGTAAATTTTATATATTTTTAAATAATTAAAAACATTTGTTTATTGGGGTGTGTGTATCAGGAAAGTTGTAAATGAAACTTGCTCGAATAGCTGCCTGCAGATGTGATGGTACCTCATGCTGATAATTTAGGCTGTTCTTTCACTAGGCACATCTGTCTGAGGCTAAGAAAGACTCATCTAGATACTGAGAAATACCAAGTAGGGCAGCGTTCTTCACAGGAAAACTTGCATTTATAGGGCGTGTTGCATTTGTGAGTGTCAACCTGAACTAACACAGGATGCTCCCAGCTCATCTTCAGCCCTGTCAGGACTCCTGTGTTCTAATCTTGGCTGTGACCTGTCTTGTCTTGCTCATTTCAGAAATAGCTGCTTTCTAACTGATTGCTTATTTTTTATACCATTGTATTGAGGTAATTTCTCCCTTTTTCAAAGCAAAAGGATATTATAATGCTTTTCTAATGGCCAGCCTTATTTTATTTTTGTTCTTACAAAGTTCCATCCAGACCTAGTTGTGTCACTCTCTCCTGAATGTCTTAAAATCTACCATCTTTCTGTTCTTTTTTCCCCCCCCTCATTACCATTTATAACCCACTAGCCTGTTCCTACTTCTGTTCAGATTTAACTGTTTAATCCCTCATTATGTTATTTACCTGATTAGCCTCACAATCAGTCATTTCATATTTTTCTCTTTTGAGAGTGGCAACCTTAGCATCAGCTTTCACAATATTGTTTATAGATGAATGGAAGCTATTTATTTACTTTAAATTCATTATTTTTTTTTCCTTTGGGTTCCTTTCTCCCAGAATAGGAAATGAGTGATATTTACATTTTCTGTTTGTTTCAGATGATGATGCTAGGACTGAAAATGGAGCGTTAGCTCCAAAGCACGAGATTCCTTCAGCAGTGGAATCTCATGAAGTTCCTGGCACGCTCAGTGTGGGGGTTCCTCAGATTTTTAAATACGGAGAAGCCTGTTTCCCTAAGGGCAGGTTTGAAAGAAAGAGAAATCCTTCGAGAAAGAAACAACATATATGTGATGAGTGTGGAAAACACTTCAGTCAGGGCTCAGCCCTTATTCTTCATCAAAGGATCCACAGTGGAGAGAAACCCTATGGATGTGTTGAATGTGGGAAGGCATTCAGCAGAAGTTCCATCCTTGTGCAACACCAGAGAGTCCACACTGGGGAAAAACCTTACAAATGTCTTGAATGCGGAAAAGCCTTTAGCCAGAATTCTGGGCTTATTAATCATCAGAGAATCCATACTGGGGAGAAACCTTACGAATGTGTTCAGTGTGGGAAATCCTATAGTCAAAGCTCAAATCTTTTCAGACATCAGCGAAGACACAATGCAGAAAAACTGCTGAATGTTGTGAAAGTTTAAGAAATTAAAAATGAAAGTCAGCACTCAGGTCTATTTCTTCAGAAATGAAGACAAAAACATGGAATGATACATAATGATACAGTTTGGTCTCCCTATAAGAATGTTAGAAAATCCACTGGGAAATGTAGAACATTGTCACTCAACATTATCAGTTTGTTTTGAAAGAAATGGTGTCATACCTGCCTAGAAACTGAAATTTTAAACTTAATTTACATGTGAATGCCTGAATCTTTCATGTGATGTTTATATTCTTACTATCTTTTTCCAAATAATGATCTACTTGATTCTTTGTCTCTTACAATTTTCTTTTGTAGACAAACACATTAGTTTTGTGTTGATCATGGAATCTTCTTTGCAAGGATACATTCCCTTCCCTTCTACATTAAAGGGCAAGATAGGGATTATGAAGTCTGAAAACCGAAACCATCTTTTCAAAATTTACTCTTCTGTTTTTTGTTTTTTGTTTTTACCCAATTTGGATATGCATTTCAGAAAATAGAAGATAAAAGGTGACTAAAGCTTCAAAGTAAAATTAGAAGTGATGGTGATAAAACATCAAAAAGTGAATGGGACGCCTAGATTGGGAAAGATGTAAAAATATTTGGATCCCAAGAATTGAAATGTATCAAGAATTTATCTAGATGTAATTATCTGCCTGTAGGAAAATAAAAATGCTGCATCCTGTCTGTAACTTGGAGGCATCCCACTAATGAAAATAATGTTCTCTGTATCATTAGAAAGTGGACAGTCTAAACAAGAATCATAAACTATGAAAGTAGAAAAAACACTAGAGAATTTGCAGTCAATGACAGTGTTGAAGGGCAAATGTGAAGGTAATAGTCCATCTTGGCTTTTAGAAGATCCAATTCATTATTATTTTGCCTTCGTTTTTGTTAAGGATAGAAAAAATCCCTGACCAGGTGGGTAACAAGTATCAGGTTTGTTATTTTATTTTTTTGGTAAAAAAGGGTTGAACACCAGGCTAACAAAGCAGCCACGCATTCATCCATTCAACATTTTCTACCGACAAGGCACTGTGCTGGGTACTGTAGCCCTACCATCAGTAGGTAGGCGATTCTTCCACTGTATATTATCGGGGAACTGGTACAAAGCGGTTTCTTGTGAGTTAGCCTCTGGCCCCCTTCTGAGCAGTCCTGGGGGAGCCATAGTTCTCTTACCAGGGTGCTATATTTGGGGGAAAGGAAGACAGCTCAAACTGCTAACCCTAACCATCTCCAGCATTCCTCAGAGGTGAGTCTAAAATTCTATCACAGTTTGGAGGTTTTATAAAACTAATCAATCTCTATTAGCATTGAGGTTGTACTTACATGTTAAGTTGAATGGATTGTTCTATTTAAAAAGTAAACGACTAGGTTATTAACAACTAGTTTATTAACTATCAGAATTGATTGAACTATTTTTTAAAAGTTTTAAGTCTTAACACATTTTTATAAATGTATGAAAGTAATGCATTGTAGTAGTAAGGTTATATACTCCTTGGCTGAGAATCTGAAGTACTGTGGTTCTACTGTTCAGTGGAAAACTCTGGAAGTTAAAATATAGAAAATGAGAACAGGCTTTCTTATAGTGGGCATCATTGTGTGGAAAATGACCCATTTGAATAAATATTTCATAGTTCCAGAGATTTTGGTTACAACTGGTGCTTGGATTAAATTTTAAAAATGGAAGGTAAAATTTGCATGAGCCTATTAAAAAGCATAGTAATACATGCAAGGCCAGCTGGTGGAGAAGCGAGGCAGAATGGGGCTTGTTTATAGGTTTTCTGATAATTATAAGAAATGTGCTTTATAGATTAAGGTTTATTGAACTATAAATATGTAGTAATGATATAATGTATTTTAAGTTATACAAGAAAATGTAGGGACTTTGGGTCTTTTTTTCTGTAGCTGAGAGGAAACATGTCAATGTCCAATAAAGGTATGGACTCCTCTGCTCTAAGATGCAGTGATCTTGAGTTGATAGATTGATTGATTGATTGATTGATAACTGGTTTCTTTCCAAGTAGGCTTTGAGGTGGCATATTTGGAATTCTGCTAGGATGACAGGATTCTTAATATCAGAGTAGGTAAGAAGGGGTCAAGCTCTCAGTGGTTGACATTTCATGCTTTTTTCGATTTTATATCTTTTCTGTATACCAAGAAGCTTCAGTGGTAGATTTGTCTTAAAGGCCAAAGATGTTTGGTATAATGTGAGAGCTTAGACAGAGTAGTGTTAGAGTTGGCAATTAAGTGTTTGTCTTGCCAGCTCATAGCCATGGGTTGTTTAGAAAACATTCTGAGGCTACGGCAGGGCTCAGTGGGGAAATGGCTGGATCCAAAAAGACTGGGTGATGGTCCACAGGAAAAGAAAGTGGTTGGTGTACTTGCTGTTTCTGATTAGGGTATATCCCCAATGGATAAATCGACCTAAAATAACTATTGAGTGATTTATGATTTTATCTATACATTTATCTATACCCACGAAGATAATCATAGCAATTCTGGGGCTGCGCAGCCTCTGATGAAATGGTGATCTGGCAGTTGTCAAGCAGTGGCAACTTTTGGTTAGCAAACAAGCAGTCAGTGTTAATGGCATGCAGACTGCTGACACCCAATAGCCACTGAGCATTTGCTCATTACTGGTAAATTCTGGGTTTCTTGGAGGTTAAGCTCCCTACATTCACACCCAGTTGGCACTTGATCATTTAGCAGTATGTCTACTGCATTAATGTAGGTTGAAGGGACGATTATATGTATTGAAATAATCTGCATGCTAGGCATCAGATTAGACACTCCCTGTCGCACTTAGATTTGTAGACTAAACAGCAGGATTCAGAGATCATGTGACTTGCATGTGGCCAAGTAGAGCTAACACTCAAATCTAGTTCTGTGAACTTCACAGACATCAATTTTTCCACAATGCCATGAACAGTGGCTGTTAAACCTTGATTTTAGATTTTATCTTTTATGGTTCAGAGGTTTTTATCTTTTATAGTTAACAAATATGAAAACTATTAAATTCACTCATTAAGATTTTTTATAGTACAGAATATGAAGTGAAAAAGAACATTCTTTCTCATAGTCTTACTCAGAAGTAATAATTACTTGGTCTGTTATTCTTCCAGACTTAGGCATATACAAGTTTAAGCAAAAATGTGTTCATAGCCGACACTTGTGGTTCCTATAAAGGCACTGTTTTGAAGTGCTTTACCATGGATTAACTCTTAATCCTCACAGCAACCATATGAGGTAGGTACATATCCCCATTTTACATGTACTGCTCTGAAATTTGTCTCCCCTCCTTCCCAATTTGATATAGACATTGTTTTTCATGGCTACAAATACTGTTCCATTGCATGAATATACTGTTATTTATTTAATCAACCCCTGGATAATTTCGTTCTTTTTTTAAATTATTATACATAAAGGTATGGTTAAGATCCTTGTGCATATATTTTGCTGCTTGTGTGGGTATTTCTGTAGGATAAATACAAGTGGATTTTTTGGGTCAGAGAATGTGCACATTCAGCATTTTAAGAGATGCCACCCAAAAGATTACCAATTTACAGCAGTTTACAATAATAAGAGTGCCTGTGGGCACCCACACCAATCTGATAGGCAAAATGTATTTCCTTCCTTTGATAATTAATGAGGAACATTTCTTCCTATGTTTATTGGCCATTTGCATTTCCTGTTATAAATTGTGTTTGCCCATGTTTCTTTTTTTAAAATTATGAAAGTATAAATGACTACTAGCTCAATGTATAAAGCATAAATGATACAGGTATAAGAACAAAGACTTTCTCCAGCACTTCAATCACATTCCACTTCCCAGAGTTTAGTATACATCTATCTAGTCCCCTTTCCATACATCTCCATTTGAATGTACATAAGCATATAAAAGCTATTTTTACATAAACAGGATCATATATGTACTGTTCTACAGCTTGCCTTTTTTTGGTCTCAAAAAACCTATTCCTGAGGTCTTTAAATTTCTTCAATGGTTGAATAGGATTCAATATTATGAAAATACCATGACTGAAGGTATTTTTTTCTCCTGCTCTTACATTGCCAAAGTAAATCTTTTTTCATATATCTTTGTGCATGTGTGTGAATATTCCTTTAGGATGGCGTTGTCTAAGGTGGATTATTACATCAGCGGTGCATTCCCTGATAGGCTCACCTTAGCCTTCCTAAAGGCCTTCATAACTTTATATTTTACCAACTGTAGGGAAAATGCTCATTTCCCCATATGGCCTTACCTGCACTTATTTTATCTGAACAACAACAACAAAAAATCTTTAATTATATTTCCCTGATTAATGATAAGGTTGAGGTTATTTTCATGTTTATTGGCCATTTATAGTTTTACCATGGATTGTTTGTTCACATCCTCTACCTGCTTTCCAATTGGGTTATGTGTGGGTGTATGTTGTTTTTGTTTGTACAGCATCTCTTTTCCCATCTTCTGGTAACAGAGCCCTTATTTATTGCGGGGAACCCATTCCCTATGGCTTAGCTGAACACATGACCAGGCCTGGCCTCCCTGAGTTCTGCAGCTCCTTACCGTAGCTGCAGTGATGAAAGCATAGGTGTGTAACTCAAGCCAGGCTACAGAGAGCTCTCAGCAAACTGCGGAAACGATTGGCAACACGGCTCACGGAGATCCCAGGAACTAAGGACTGTGTGTACCATGTGGGGAGAGTGAGGAGAAGCTCAGAGGCTAGCAGAAAGGACAGAGAACTGAGTTCTGATGTCATTTTTCTGGAGGCCCTCGATCCAGCTGTGCCTAAAGCCTGCCCTACCTCCGGACTTTAACGTTTTGTGAGCCAATAAAGTCCCTTTCCTGTTTAAGATAATTGAATTGGGTTTCTGTCCTGATTAATATAGGTTATTTGTATTTTCTTATTGATTTGTAGAAACCTCTGTAATTTTAAATTCTAGACTTACACTTTATGCACTATATAGGTTAATAAAATTAGCATGGCCTTCCATGATTTGGCCTCTGTCAACCTCTGCCATTTGTTACTGCACTCTCTATACCACACACCACACACATATACTTTACGTACCAGTAATAACTGAACGTTGATGTTGGGAATGTCTGTGGATGAAAAGCTTTTCACATGGTCATATCTTCAGGAATCTCTCTTCCTATCCTTCATTCCAGGACTGAGAAGGGATGACGCTGCTGTCTATGCTGCAGCCATTATTCTAGGGGCATTCCCCTCAAGTGTTTTCTGTATGTGACCCTAGGAGTCCCTCCCCATGACCTCCATCCCCCGCCCATGGTTCTTGGGGGCCCTCATTTGATTCTCAGGCCTGTGGATTTGAAATTGCTCAAGCCCAAGACTTCTGGGGTTTACATTTGTTGCCCTTGTGTGTGGAGACTACATGTGGCAGTAAAAAGAAAAAACACCAAAAAACATTTTCTGTCTTGGTGAATAAGGAGAAAATAAATCCGGAAAGAGGGATACGAAAATCCAGGCGGAAAGGACTGCCATGTAGGAAGGTCGTTCAGGGAAGGGTTCACTGAGAACACGAGAGCCGATGAAAGACCAGTGAGGATAAGAAAGCAAGTGGACCCGAGGAAAGATGTTCCAGGCATGTGAACACGGTACCAAGGACTTGATGTGGGAACAGTGCGTCATTTGTTCAGGAAACAGCAAGGAGGCCAGTGTGTCTCTAGCAGAATGAACTTGGGGGGAGGTAGTGGATGAGGCCAGAGAGAAAAGTGGGGTGAGGGTTATGGGCAGGGCCAGATCCTGGGAGACCTGGCTAGCCAGTGGTGGGACTATTATTGAACTTTGAATGAGGAAAGAAGCAACATGATTAGTTGCTGAGAAGAGAACAAAGTGTCTTGTTTCTTTGAAGTTTCAAAAAAAATTTTACACATTTTTGAAGGTAATATAATAATAGAAAAGGTTTAGAAATAAAAAAGCTAGTTTTTTAAAAAAGATTAATCTAACTGATAAGCTAGCCAGACTGATCAGGGGGAAAAAAAAATATCAGGAATGAGAGGTGTGACATTATATCATACAAATTTATGTAAAAAGTTCTAGTCAATTTTGCTGATCTCTATCCTGCTGATTCTAATACTCATTTATTAGGGATATTGCTTGAGCCATCAGCAATATTTGCATAATAGACAATTTCCTTTAGCTTAAAGAACAACACTTTGGTTTTTTCTTACCTCACGGATGCTTCTCAGTCTCCATGCTGGTATGTACTCATTTTTCTGGACTAATATATTTAGAAAACAGGGAGGATGAGGAGTGTAGGATAGCTATGTTATTTTATCTGGATAGCAAGAATGTTTAGTAGAGCAATTCACCAGGATAGGGAATTGAGGAGGACAACATCATTGGATATATGTTAAATTCATGAACATAAGTTTACCAGTAGGACACAGGAGAAATGTGTAGTAAACAGTTGGCTTTTAACATTTCACTCTAGAGAGATTGCTAAACTTCAATATAAAATAGATTACCCTATTTTTCTTTTTCACTTTTTAAAAATTCTCCAAAGAACAGACAATAATTGATTGTATACTTGTCTCCCTACTTATTTCTCAACTTATCATGTCAGTATCTTCAAGCTCCTCTACTTCTGGGCCTCATGATTTTATTTCCAGACTTTCAAATAGTTTTCCTTTTTGCTCTCTTTCCTCCTCTTTATCTTAGACTTCATAAAGCAGGGAAGTGAGCATGCCATTCCCTGGTTCAAAGATCCTAATGGCTTTCCATTGTCTTGAGAGCAAAATGCAGAAATGTATCTACTCCCACCACCTAACACTTTTTAGATGACACTAAACCCTGGGAAGTTTAAGTGCCTGTTTACTATCACACTCCTCAACTGTCTTTTCTTTTACTTCATTTTTAATTCCAGTTTATTCTTATTCTTTTAAGTACATGTCCCAGTTATTATTTCCATAACATGTAAGTTTGACGGCAGGAACCTTTTATTTTTTTCCTTCGGCAGCACTTAGTACAGTGCCTGACACTGAATGTTTGAGTGAATTAATGACTAAGCCCTACACTCCACATCATTTCTTATACTTCCTTGCTTCTGTGCCTTTGTTGACTATTCTCTCCCTGCCTTTATGCCCCTACCTCATCCTTCAAACTTCAAGTCTCAGGAGCTCCACAAAGCTTTCCAATCAGAATTGAACCCTATCTCCTCAGAGCTCTCATAAGTATCTTTTTGTTGTTAATCCTCAACCGAGAATATTTTTCCATTGATTTTTAGGGAAAGTGGAAGAGAAAGGGAAAGACAGAAACATCGATGTGAGAAAAACACATCAGTTGGTTGCCTCCTGCACGAGCCCCAACCAGGGCCTGGGCTGGGGAGGAGCCTGCAACCAAGGTAACTGCCTTTGACCAGAATTGAACCCGTGACCCTTTGGTCCGCAGGCCAACGCTCCATCTGCTGAGCCAAACTGGCTAGGGCTACTAGTAAGTATCTTGTTTACCTTTATGATTACATTGAGCTATATGTTTTCTGTATAGACATCAGTCCTTAAATAATACATGCTTTGTTGGGACAGTACACAAACCTTTGTATACAAACTTTGTGTAGACTATAAAGCCTTAACAAATGCCTTGCACATAGTAATTTGACAATTCCTATTGGATTGAAATATTAATTAGATAATTATAGAGGATATTCAAAGTATATGATAGCATAATTTTAAAAAATAGTTAATACCAGAAAGACAATTAGAATTAAAAAAAACCTTTATTTTTCAGTAGAAAACGTTGCATATATGCAGCCTATTATTAATAGGCATGTCAGAAATCAACAAATGTCTGATGAATGTTGCCACTTAAAAAATCAGTGGGAAGGTATTTTTATTTTTAAACAGAATATGCTACACAAATTAGTCATGGGGTATTACTTTAACTATACTTTTGTTCAATTTATAGATGACAAGATAAATAATGTAGTAGAGAAATCATCATACTTTGACATATGAAATATTTTTTTATTGTTTCACATATTTAAGCTGTGATTAAATGGTAGTATTGAAGAAATTATTTCAAACCACTAAAGCTTATAGGCTTCATTATTGAAAGCAAAATAAATCCATATTTGCTATGTACATCACAGGAACTTAAAAACTCCTTCTCACTAGGAAAACCAAAACTAGGCCACAAAAACTTTTTTTTTTGTAGAAAATGGAGCACTGGAGTTGTGTAGTTAATAAATTTAGTATCAGAATAGCATCATATGTTCATACACTGGATTTAATGATAACTAGCATTAACATAAGGTAGAACTCTCCAGATGTCAGCAGATAAGTGTGATATCAGAGTGAGTGCCAATTAAATATGGAAGGAATTTTAAGTTTTCCCTACATTATCTAAAATAACTTCGCTGATATGTGATAGGTAATTTGGGCTCACTAAAGATTAGAGGTTATAATACTAATATATTTCTAAGTTCTGATTGCACACCCACAACACGGATTTTTACAATATCTGGTAAGGTTCTTAATACTTTTAAAACTCTCATAGGTTGTATTTGATAAGACTAGAGATTTTCTCACATTATAGCAGATACAAATTTCCATTGTTGCTGACATTTGGTATAATTTTTATTCACATTGAACATTTTCCCACAACACACAAGATTCCTCCTCAGAATTTCTCTGAGTTAAACCTTCATTATAACAATTGAATCAATGTTTTTCTCTCCACTGTGGGTGGTTTTTTTTTCCCTTCTAAATGTAGTACAAGAGTTGAGCATTGATTAAAACCTTTTTCATAATCATCAATAGCATTCATAAGCTTTTTTCCAGTATAGTGTCTCTGGTATTGAATAAAGTTGGTGTGTACACTAAAGGTTTTCTCACATTCGTCACAATTAGATTGTCTTGGCCAGAATGGACTTTCTCATGATCAATAAGTTCAGAGATTTGGGTAAAACTTCTGCTGCACTGAATGCACGGGTGGGGTTCCTCCCCAGTGTGGATTCTCTGATGTTCAGTAACATCAGTGCATGTGCCAAAGGCTTTCCCAAAGGTATCACATCTATATGGCTTTTCATCATTGTGGATTCTTTGATGGTTAATGAGATCAGAGCGCCGACTAAAGCTTTTGCCACACTGATCACACCAATACGGTTTCTCCCCAGTGTGGATCCTCTGATGTAGGCTCAGAGCTGAGCACTGACTGAAGGCCTTCCCACACTCATTACATTTGTATGGTTTCTCCCCGGTGTGGGTTCTCTGGTGTTTGATAAGGTCCGAGTTCTGACTGAAACTTTTGCTGCACTGTGTGCATGGGTATGGTTTTTCTCCAGTGTGAATTCTCTGATGAAGAATAAGGTCAGAACTCTGACTGAAGGCTTTCTCACAACTGTTGCAATGATAGGGCTTCTCCCCAGAGTGCACTCTCTGATGTTTAGTGAGGTCTGAGCTTTGACTAAAACTTTTATTGCACTGATTACATGCATATGGTTTCTCTCCAGTGTGGATTCTTTGATGTTTAACAAGGTCTGAACGACGACTAAAGCTTTTAGAACAATTACTACACGGATAGGGTTTCTCTCCTGTGTGGATTCTCTGATGTAGAATAAGGTTGGAGCTCTGACTGAAGGTTTTCCCACATTCATCACATTCATATGGTTTCTCACCCGTATGAATCCTATGATGCTTCACAAGATCTGATCTTCGACTAAACATTTTACTGCACTGGTCACATGGGTAAGGCTTCTCTCCAGTGTGAATTCGCTGATGGTTAATAAGATCTGAAAGTCTGCTGAACGTTTTGCTACACTGAGTACACGGGTAGGGTTTCTCTCCAGTGTGGATTCTCTGATGCAGAATAAGGACTGAACTCTGATTAAAAGCCTTCCCACATTCATTACATTTATAGGGTTTCTCTCCAGTGTGGATCCTTCGATGTTTAATAAGGTCTGAGTTCTGACTGAAACTTTTGCTACACTGATCGCATGGATATGGTTTCTCCCCGGTATGGATTCTTTGATGCAGAATAAGGTCAGAGCTCTGACTGAAGGCTTTCCCACACACATCACATTTATATGGTTTTTCACCAGTGTGGACTCTTTGATGTTTTATAACATCAGAACTCTGACTAAAATGTTTGTTACACTGGTTACATGTATAAGGCTTCTCTCCAGTATGGATTCTCAGGTGTTTCACCAGGTCTGAGCGCTGGCTAAAACTTTTACGACAGTGACTGCACTGATAGGGTTTTTCTCCTGTGTGGATTCTCTGATGTATAATAAGATCTGAGCTCTGACTGAAGGCTTTCCCACATTCATCACATTTATAGGGTTTTTCACCAGTGTGGACTCTTTGATGTTTAATAAGGTCTGAGCTCCGACTGAAACTTTTAATACACCAATGACAAGGATAGGGTTTCTCCCCAGTATGAATTCTTTGATGCAGAACCAGAGCTGAGCTCACACTAAAGGCCTTCCCACACTTATCACATTCATAGGGTTTCTCCCAATGGCTTCTTTGATGCCTAATGAGGCCTGTACTCCAAGCAAAGCTTTGTCCACATTCATCACAGTTATGTTGTCTTCTTCTAAAGAGGTTCTTATCCTTTTCATTTAATGTATCCCCCAATTCACAGAATTCTCTGCATTCAGAAACCTGGAGAACATCGTCTCTGGGGTTGTCAGCCTCTTCAGTCAATGGTTCAGTTTCTGCTATGATTTCTTCCTCTGAAGCCAGCTCTCCAATCTTGGTCTTGGTCTCACCATCTAGAACAATAAACAAAATTCAAATGGAATGTGTTCTCTAGACTGTAAGAAAGTTTCAGGTGAAACAGATGTCATCACAATATGGGAGTGCTGCAAAACCCAAAATTACCCTCTGAGAGGGAAACTAGAAAAACTCAGGAAGTAATGGACCACAATAGTGAGAGAAGTGGCTTACCAGATTTGATCTGTATATGTTTGTCACAGGAGATCTGAGAATACCAAAATCTAATCACAGCGACTAGGAAAGTTAGACTAAATTAGAGCTGATACATAAACAATTCATGAACGTTTGTAAGGTAAGCAGTGTGAAAGAGTTGGGGGTGGATGGGGAGGCAGCAGCACCCAGGCTGTCACTGAGAGGGTATACCAACCAGGCTGGTCAGAGGCTATCATTAGGGTAAAGAAAGAGGCATCATGCCCAGGAATAGTCAAGACAGAATCCAAAATTATATATAAAAAAAATGTCTATCGATACTCCTCCATCTCTGTTGTCATTATTATTACCAACCAAATTGGCCAAGAATGCATTAGCCCTTTTTTGAGTTAGCTAACTTTGGTCAGTCACTGACAAAACTTACTTACTAAGGAGTGTAAATTAGGAAAAGGTCAAAGAGGTGGGGCCAGAAATCTCTTTTGAGTTGATTTTTGAGAAGGCCATTCCTTGCTCAACAATGGTAGGAGCTCCATTGAATTTCTTGATTGTCAGCCCAGTGTTAAGTGGTGTTTACTATAAAAAGCACACCACAGCCGGCTACGGTGGCTCATTGGTTGAGTGTCGACCTATGAATCAGGAGGTCATGGTTCGATTCCTGATCAGGGGATATGCTGGGTTTCGGGCTCAATTCCCAGTGGGGGTGGGGGGTGTGTGTGTGCAGGAGGTGACCAATTGATGATATTTCTTTCTCATCGATGTTTCTATCCCTTTCCCTTCCTCTCTCTATCTCTCTCAAAAAAGAGAAAATCAATAAAAACATTAAAAAAAGATAAATTACAATAAATTAAATGTGATGTTGTAATTTTGAAGGCAACATTTTTCAACCAGGGTTCTGTAAGAAAATGATTTGAGTGACTATTTTCTTAATTCTCCCCAAAATGATACATAGATACCATAATAGGGGAGACAATATATTACTTATAATGGATGCTTAGAGTACTTGGGCTAAATTCTCTCACAGAATCACATCTAAGAAAAGCTGCTATGAGGTAACTAGTAAATAACAATGAAAGAATGTATAATCAATAAAATTAATAGAAAAATTTAAAACAAAAACCTGATAATGCAAAATTAGGCAAAAAAGGAGACTAAAGAAACCAAACATGGGATGAATAAAAACAAATAAGGAGAAGGTACATTTAAATCCAAACATCAACTACGTTATATGTAAATTAACTACTCCAATAAAAAGCAAAGAAAAACAACACAAAACATTATACTTAATGGTTAAATAATGAATGCTTTTCTTTTAGGAACAAGGCAGCAAAGCAAAGATACCCTCTCTTACCACTTCTGTTCAACATTGTACAACTTCTATTCAGTATTCCTAGCCAATGCAATAAGATATAAAAAATAATTGAAACATATAAATAAGAAAGAACAAAGTCAAACTGTCTTTACTTACAGATGACACAATCACATATAGTATAGAAAATCCTAAAGTGTCTCAAAAAAGCTATTAGAACTGGTAAACAAGTTTCTTACAGCAATATACAAACACCAATTGTATTTCTGTATACAATGAGAAATTGTATCAAAAAATCAAATATTTAAAAATAAATTCAGCAAAATATATATGAACAGCACTGGTAGCAGTGAAGTTTTAGGTTTCAGGTGGAAGTATGATTTCATTATATGTCAGCCTGCAATGAAATGGCAGCTTAAGACTGTTTTTCTGCTGTGTTGGGAACACAACAATCTAAACAAAGGACAAAGGTGGATAGCATAGGTCAGTGGTCGGCAAACCGCGGCTAGCGAGCCACATGCGGCTCTTTGCCCCTTGAGTGTGGCTCTTCTGCAAAATACCATGTGCGGGCGCACACGTACAGTGCAATTGAAACTTCATGGCCCATGCGCAGAAGTCAGTTTTTGGCCTGGGTGAGTCTATTTTGAAGAAGTGGCGTTAGAAGAAGTGGGCGGTGTCTGTCGGGCGCAGGCGGGCCGCGGGGGAGGCGTGCGATTCATGCAGGAGTTGAGTGAGCCAGTCAGTCAGCAGTCACATTGTGCAGTGGTTAGTGCTAGTTGCGTCCCCAAATCGCGCGCGGGTGACAAAAGTACCTACTCGAAGCATAAAGTTACCTGTATTTTTCCAACCAGCTGCAAATCCTATAGGTATTTTTGTCATCAATTTAAGAATTGTAATTCTTTTGTGTTGGTGGCTTTATTATTATAAAATGAAACATTTTTTAGGTGCCCTGTTTGAGTGAGATGGCTACAAAGAAGAAGCAAAGAAAAACGGAAGACGAAAACCGTGAATTTAAAGTTGAATGTACCTACCTATATAGTTTAAGTTTAAAAAATTTGGCTCTCAAAAGAAATTTCAACCGTTGTCCTGTTGATATTTGGCTCTGTTGACTAATGAGTTTGCCGACCACTGGCTTAGGTTAAAAGGGCTGGGCTGTGATGGATATTGTCCCTTCACCCCCGTACATCTACTGTTCACCCTGCTCTGTGCCTCAGGAGGTGGGTATTAGTTTATGCACTGCTTCACTTGGGGTTTTGTGCTCTCTGGCTTGCAATTAAATTTAGCCAAAAGTGGGAGGAGAATCGTAGAGTGACCAATTTTCCTGATTTGCCCCCAACAGAGGAGCTGCTCAGGATGTGGGACTTTCAGTGCTAAATCCTAAGCAAACTGGGATGAGTTGGTTACCCTATGAGTGGTTCTCAACCTTCTGGCCCTTTAAATATAGTTCCTCATGTTGTGACCCAACCATAAAATTATTTTCGTTGCTACTTCATAACTGTAATGTTGCTACTGTTATGAATCGTCATGCAAATATCTGATATGCAGGATGGTCTTAGGCGACCCCTGTGAAAGGGTTGTTCGACTGCCAAAGGGGTTGCAACCCACAGGTTGAGAATCGCTGCCCTACATCCTGGCTTCCCTCTTCCTGGGCCAGGAATTGGAAGTAATTGTGTTTCTTTTAGCAAAGGCCACAGCTCCTATTGGGCAGCTCTATCCTATAGCTACCCACTCTAGGATCTGGTAATCAATCTCTCCCCTTGTAACTAAGACCTAAAGGTAGTAACTGCTCATCATTGTTTGTCTCCAGGCTGTTCTCCATCCCTTGTTGATTTCTGTGACCCTGCCCATCTTTTTCATGAAACTTTGAGTTACCCCAATTGAATGAGCCCACTGTCTTCTGCTAGAATACTGACTGATACATCTGGTTTATTTTTTCCATAACCACTATTACTACCTGATATTATACTGTATATTTATTTATTTCCTGTTTTCCCCACTAGAATGTAAGCCCCTTGAGGGCAAAGTCTTGTCTGTTCAGTTCACTGCTATATCCCTCACACTTAGAGCAGTGCCTGGCACAGAGTAAACCCTCTCAATAATAATAATATTATTTGGACAATAATAATAAGCTATGATCTTATTAACTAATAAGCATTTATCAACAATAAGTATTTGTTGAATAGTTAAATTATTTGAAGGATACATAAATGTTAGCAGAGACTATCAATAGATTTGCAGGTTATTTAAACTTTGTTTTGTGTTTTTCTACATTTTATAAATGCACTTTTTTATATAACTATAATTAAAAATGTTATTTTATACGCACTCTAAGAGAAACAAACAGATGCAATATGTATACCAATTTATATAAAACTTCAAGGAGGAGGCCCAGTGATTCTCAGGAAAGATGAGAACTAGAGGCCTTAGAACAGATTCTTAAAGAAAGACAAATTCTAAATACAGGATAAATAATATAAAACAAATAAAATAAAGATGCTCCAAAACTAAAAAGAGGCAGAAGATCTAGAGTAAAAGAAAGGGATAATAGAAGTTGAATTTCTTAGAAAAAACACAGCAGCAATGGGAGGACCAAAATAAAGCAGCAGCAAAATATGATGTGAAAATGAGACCCTGTAGGACATCTGAACAAAGTTTGGGTCAGAATTATCGTACTAAAAATAACAGGGGCTACTATTTATAAAGAACTTAGTACCAGCCAGGTCTGTTCTCAGGGTTTATATATAGGATCTCAGCTAGAGCCTATGGTGCTTGTTATAGTAATAACTAGAGGCCCGGTGCATGAAACTTGTACATGGGTAGGGTCCCTAGGCCTGGCTGGCGATCAGAGCCGATCTTTGGGGCGACTGGTGGAGCAATTGGGGGCCCCCCACTGACACCCGCCTTGGAGGGGCCCAGCGGGGCGATCGGGGGTAGGGGGGTGCCGCTGGCACCCGCCT
Organism: Myotis brandtii; assembly: GCF_000412655.1. Classification (NCBI taxonomy): domain Eukaryota; kingdom Metazoa; phylum Chordata; class Mammalia; order Chiroptera; family Vespertilionidae; genus Myotis; species Myotis brandtii. Next base: position 2,287,203 of record NW_005357453.1, read on the forward strand.
TGGCTGGCCTGGGGCCTGCGGGCTGGGGGCACCTCCTGTGTTGAGCATTTGCCCCCTGGTGGTCAGTGCACATCCTAGTGACCAGTCATTCCATTGGTCGTTCCACTGTTCGGTTGCTTTGCATATTAGGCTTTTATTATATAGGATGGGCCCCACTGAATCCTGTTCCCCCAGTATCTAAATCCTTGTGTAGTTCTCACCCACAATGACTCTGGAACTGGTTATGTGACTTGCTTGGTGAATGACATATTAACACATGTAACACAAACAGGTTAGAAAGTGCTTTGCCTCCCAGGACTTGGCCTCTGTCTGAGTTTGGAACTAGCTGCCCTGTGAAAGAGTCTGGACTAGTTTGCTAGAGATACGTACATGGCCCAAGCCACAGAAAGCACCAACAGCCAACATGTGTCACTGATACCGGCTTAGTCCTGCCCTAGCTGAGCCACTAGACGACTGCATGAGTGATCTCAGGCAAGACCTGAAAATAAAACTGCCCAGCTGAACCCAGCCCAACCTGATGACCTACAAAACCAAGGGAAATAACACGGTTTAAAAATGCCTGATCTTTTAGGTCACTGTTTTGAGGTCCCTTTTTCTGGAGTAATAGACATGATCCTCAAAAGAACCTCCAAGACATGAATTAGTATGTATGTATACTAATGAGGAAACAGAATCATAAAAATAAAGTAACTTGCGCCCTAACTGGTTTGGCTCAGTGGATAGTCGCCCTGTGGACTGAAGGGTCCCATGTTCCATTCCGGCCAAGGGCACATGCCCGGGTTGCAGGGCATGCAAGAGGGAGCCAATCAATGATTCTCTCTCATCATTGATGTTTCTCTCTCTCTCTCCTTTACCCTTCCTCTCTGAAATCAATAAAAATACATTTAAAAAAAAGAAAGAAAAGATTTTAAAAGGGGAGTATCAAATACTGACAGATCGGTGATAAGGTGACTATAATGGGGAAAACGGATGATTTGAGGACTTAAAGGAGGAAGGCGTTCTATGAGAATGTGATTGCCAGAATTCACAAGAACGTCACGTGAGTGTGCTCGCGCTGCAGAGCTGGTAGTGACGCGTGGGCGATGCAGCATGCCAGTCACACTGATGACACCGATAGAGCAATGGTGACCCCCACCCCCAAACCAGAGAGAGAGAGAGAGAGAGAGAGAGAGAGAGAGAGAACACACTGCTTCTCACCTGACAGCAGCTGGTGGTCCTGGGATTCGGAATTGAACAGTACCTCCATGGGCTGCGACTGGCCCCCTGGCCCCCCAGGAGCGCCCGGAGCGTCAGCATGGCCTCGGGAAGCTTCTCTGGTCCAGGTCCGGCTCCGAGACCCGGGGGCAACTGGCCACCGCGGGGCTGGGGAGCGAACCACTGCGGAGCCCGGAGACAGAATTCCTGACACTGGGCTACCAAAAACGTCCTCTCGATGCAAAAGAAATAAAGGAGGAAACAAAACCACCTATTTACATGTGCTCAGCTTCCTCTCCCCCAGGAAGGCGTCAGGCATTGCCCCTCGGGGACCTGGATTCCCCGTTCCCAGCCCGGCGACCTTCCAGCCCCACTGGGGTGAATGGCAGCCACGTCAGGTAGAGCTGGGAAGACCAGGCACCGCGCTCCTCGCTTCCCGGCCTAGTCCCAGCCCCACCCCTGGTCCGGCTCATCACCCTCTGTCCTCTGGTTCGCGCGGATGCACCCACGCTCTGACCCGCCCACCCCCGGTTCCTGTGTTCATTCAATGGAACCCAGGGGCCAGCCAGGACGGCCCGACCCAGCTCG
>NW_005357453.1:2289662-2290567 GCF_000412655.1 Myotis brandtii
CGGCCCCAGGGACGCAGTAGGCGGGTGGGAGCCGGTCCCGGTGCGGGCTGCTCAGATTGTGGGACCGCATTGGAGCAGCAGGGCCGGGACAACCGGAGACCTGGCGGTTAATCCCGCATTCCTGGGAAAACAGCCGGTTGTCTCTTCTGCCATCAGGAAAGGCCAGAGGGGCCCTAGCCGGTTTGGCCTGCAGACTGAAGGGTCCCGGGCTTGATTCCGGGCAAGGGCACATCCCTTCCTCTCTGAAGTAAAATAAAAATTATGTATATATACATTAGAGGCCCGATGCTCGAAAATTTGTGCAAGAGTAGGCCTTCTTTCCCCCGGCTGCCAGCATCGGCTTCCCTCCAGCACCTGGGACCCAGGCTTTGTCAGGAAGGACGTCCGGTCTAATTAGCATATTGCCCTTTTATCATTATAGATACTAGAGGCCCCGGGCCCGGATTTGTGCCTGGTGGGGGACGTTTCCTGCAGGGATCAGCCGCTCAGCCTGGTCAGCCAAGTGGTGCTCCCCCTGTAGGAGGGCACTGACCACTAGAGGGCAGCTCCTGTGTTGAGCATCTGTTCCTAGTGGTCAGTGCGCATCATAGCGACTGGTTGACTTGTTGGTCAGTTGCTGGGCTTTTATTATATAGGGTCTGCCTAAGTGACCCTTTCAACTGGTTGCTATGACAGCGGACTGACCACCAGGGGGCAGACGCTCAACACAGGAGCTGCACCCCTGGTGGTCAGTGCGCTCCCATAGCCAACCTCCTGCTGCTGGTCACCCTCCCGTGGTCCCTCCCCCAGCTGGCCAGCCCCGATCAGCCTGATCAGTACTGGGCGAGAAGCCTGATTGGGCCGCTGTGGCCGGCCAGGCCAGGGACCCCACCTATGCACCGGGCCTTTAAAAAAAAAAAAAATAT